>NW_027187572.1:0-75131 GCF_041381155.1 Argopecten irradians | reverse complement strand
TGGAAGCACTCAAGACTGCCAAGAGGAATGAGATGCTGGCTGAGCATATCAGCAATCCATCGGATTCAGATGTGATGAATCGCCTGAATAGAAAACAGTTAGCTCTGCATTGCAGACGTACAACAAGAGGAGCTCAGGAGACCATCACTCTGATCACACAGCTGATTGAAGCATTCGAAGGTGACAATGGCAAAGACACACTTGGAGTCCCCCTGATCAACAGTGACCGAATGAGGGAAATATGGAGGATTCAAAAAAAGCATGTTCAGTGGATCCAGGACCCCTCTGGTTCCAGACTATATATTCAGACCGGAAAACAGCTAAAGTTTGGGGTAGAGCTACCAACCTACCGGTGTGCCAGAGGATCAACCTCCCTGGAGAACTTCCACCTGCATCTCAACAGGTTCATCCCAGGTAAGAAGTCACTAATTTCATCAGTATCTCATCAATTTGATATAAATGGAAAGCTACAATGTAATTGCAGTAGAATGAACCAACTAAGTTTGAAATAAGGTATATTGAAATACTGCTTGATTTGAATTAAGTTATACTCCCTGTTCTGATTTAGTAATGCCTTTTTACCATGATTATATTGGAATCCAGGTAATTTGAATACTTCAATATATTCTAGTTTAACCAAAGTGAGTGTATATTTCAAATGAGCTTTTGTGGAACCAATGTCATTGTCATTTTGCTAGCCTTGACAATGATTACATACAACACATTTATGCTTATGTGGTATACAGTTGACATTTTACCTTTAAGCAACATATGGTCTTTTATGTCAACAATTTGAAATGATAATTTTCCACTGCAATTTGAATTTTTTATTATGAAAAAAATGTTTTGTTGTAGGCACATTGGCTAGAGATACTTTGTACCAAGCCTACATTGTTGATGGTCTTGCAAGATGGAACCAAGATCGTGCTGAGGCGGCTACAATTAATATTGAAGAGCAGTCATCTCTGCAGCATCAACACTCCTACAGTGGATTGCTCCGCCACACTGCCAACAAGTTGTCAGAACAAATTATTGGTCGGCCCATGACTAACTACACTGGACCACGACAGTACACAGGTATTCAATTGAAACCATCAGCACATGTATATAAAGTTGAAAGTCAAACATAACATGTAATACCATTAAAGTTGGGTTGATGAATTAAAGCTGTGAAAACCATTCAAGTTGACTGACAAACAGGTATGCTTGATATGTGCTGTTAAAAAGTTCTTGTGTTTATGCCTTATAATGCATGTTTAGATGAAAACATACCTACATAAGTCACTTTACAAATACTAATGACACTGTAAAAATGTGAAAGGAAATTGTAGACCACAACATCAACTTCACTGAATTGTCAGCATCTCTATATATAATGTGTAACGGTTGGCAGCTATTTGATAACTTGTATGGTTAATGATTACAGGTGAACTCATTGGCCTGGAGTATCTTTACAACCAGAAAGATGTCCAGATGCATGACTATAATGCTATCATAGATGAGTTAGAGTCAGGCACAGAGGAAGTAACAGATGATGATGGAGATGATGAGGGTTTTGCTGATGATGGCACAGAAGGCATTGATGATTACACCATCCCTACTTCCACTGTCTATACCTGGAATGCCCCTGTTCAGTCCAGAGTTAGTGCCCAACCTGTTGCTGGTACTGACCCTTCCACTCATCATGAACCTGAGGCTGCTTCAGAACATCCTCCTCCAAGAAGGAAGGATATTCAGAAAAAGATATTGCCAATTCCTTCCACAGAGGAATACCAGTCTACAATTCATGAACCTGAGAGTGAGTGTAACATCATTGTTGTTTTTTGCATTTTACATAATTTTGCATTTCTTATTGTCATTAGTCATATCTGACACCCAATACAATAAAAAATTAAAATGTTCAGTTTGACACTAATGTAATCATCTCAGAGTGTTATGACAATGTATATTGTTTTAAATCTTATTGCATTTTGGAATTTTCTTTTGATTCTTCAGATTCAGTGCATTAAATATATCTTATCAAGTGTGACTCTGTGAAATGTAGGGTGCAAATTATCTAGTTAATATGGGGCAAAATAGTAACTCAAACAATGCACACTTAATTTACATATTTGCTCCTAATATCTCAAGTGATGTTTGTTTTTAAATTGTATTATTATTTACCACCCAGTTATGGCCCCAGTAACACAGTCACCTCCACCACCAGACCAAGAGGATTCCAGTGACAAAGATGTAAGTAGCTTCACAGATGCACACTAAAATATCAGCTGTCAGATGCAAGGCAATGTGGTCTATTGTGTAATATACTAGATAACATGATATTTTGCATTTTACTATTGAATATAAATCACTTTAACAGAAATTATTTTGATGTATATATATTTTGCTAAACCGATGAGTAAAACGAAAGCAAAACTTATGATTTTCACATGTGAATCACAACGTAATAATGCATCATGAAGGATACAGGAAGGGAGGTTGATATCTGTTGAATATTTGAATACAAATATTCCGTAAATAGGTATTGGTTTGCAAATATTCGTTTCAGTTCTAATTCGGTTAATACTAATGCTTACTACTCAATAATTTGAATACCGGCAAACATCCATAGGATACATGTACTAAGACAGTAAGGCTAGATCTTTTAGACTTGTGTGCCCAAAATCAACGGCACACTTTTCCTGATACTTTTGTAAACAATTCATTCTTCAAAGTTTGGTGGTAATCAAAACACTAAATTTTGATATGGTTTGGTAAGATCATTTAGTTTTTTGTTGTTAAGTTAATCATGTGTATATAATTTTTTACAGGAATCAGTTGGACCAGACAATATTCCTGGATATGATAGGATATGTGCCCTGGCTGACTGTTTGGTGGATTTGCGAGACCATTCCATTGCACTTGCCAACAGTGAAGCTGATGAAATTATCCAGCTGTGGGGAGGCCCTGCCAGACTACGATAGGCTGAGAACCAAATTCCCAGCTAGGCACAGATCCTACCAGATTAAGGGTCGATTTCGCTCTACGAAAACCAATGTATCTCCTGGAGTAGAAAGCACTAGACGGTAATTACATTATGAAATAATAACATTAATTGGATGTGAATTTTTGATCAGGATTATATTCCACCATGATAGTAAGTAAAAACTATTCTTCAGTGGACACACTCAAGCAAGACACTTCACTCATTCATCCCTTATTCAAAAGTTCATTGAGAATACGACAGATATATGGAGCCTTATTGCATATCCCTCATATTTGTGATGACATTGACTGTTACTGTCGTGTCGGTCTAACCGTTGATAAAATCAATGATGTAATACATCGGTATGTTGAGCGACAGTATTATCAACTGGTCGAGTGGTTCTGTCAATTGTCTGGAGGGGCGGAGTTTAGATAGCCTATCCGACGTCAGGCGAGTGGGCGGAGTTTATCTGTGACAATGTTCTAGAGTTTGAAAGGCTGATAAAAAAACGTGTGTGGAAGATCTTATGCTAACGGGGTACTGACGGACGGTAAACTTCGTAGTGAATTACTTGATCTTCATTATAAACTAAAGGATTATCTTTTTCATGAGATTAGTAAAAAAAAAAAAAAAACAACTGATGTTACGTACGAGAGGAGGTTGTCACAAGATTATAAAGAATGTGACTGCACGTGGGACATTTAACCCAGCTACCTGTTTATCGGAACCCAAGCAAAATTACCAACGAAGTCTTAAGTTTATAGAATAAATCAAATCCATAGTGAATTAAAAGTACTGTGATATTTAAGAAGTTGATTGATAAAGAAACAAACAGAGGTAAACTTACCGCGAGGTGGGCCTCACGGCAGCCATTACGTTGTTCTCGAAGTAGCCTAACAGGTAAGCTAACGTTTGTGACGCACATTTCCCTACCGTGAATTATGCTAGCGATGACGCAAAAAGTTATCCAGTCTATCCCGGCTGAAACACGGACAGCAGCTCTTGAAAACCGCGTTATCGCATTCAATGACTGAGATTTCTTTGAAGAAACGTCTGTTGTAAAAACTGCGGGTAGGCCTAATAGAAAGAATGGACACATCCTGCAGTTCTTTTGGATACGGTAATATCCGATGAGTTCAGGATAGATCTAGTTCTTATGAGTACGGTAATACCCGATGAGTTCAGGATAGATCTATCACACGAAGGTCACACATATCACACTATATAAGCCACGCCCACCAACCAATCAACTCGCGTTTAGCATTATATTGTAACCCAGTATGCAATAGTATTGTGCAAGTTGCGCGGCGAGTACATCACTGTCATCGTCAACGGTTAGACCGACACGACAGTAATAGGGTTATAAACCTAATCAGGGTTAGTTTGTTGGAGATATCTCTGACAAATATGGTCAGATATGACAGGATGTAAAATCAGGTTTCTCCATATTACCAATTATGTTGTTTGCATGGACTGAATGGAAGCACACTTTATTCATGTGTACTGTAAAAATGTCCAATAGATGAAAAACATATTAATGGATATGATGTTTTAATATTGACTCTTAGACTAGTGACCTATTCTAATCGCCTTTTGTCTGTCTGCGTGTGTTATGTGTCTGTTAAACAATATTACATTTTCAAATTCTTCACCTGAACTGTTGAAGCATATTGAATGAAATTTTGCACAAACATTCTTAATCTAAGGCATAAGGCCAAGTGAAATTGATAAAATCACTTACAAAAGCCTGATGGATGTAATGAACCAATAAATAGTGTTTATATGTCTTTGTTTCTTTCTGTATCAGAACTCATGATCAGGTGACTGTTAAGGCCTACATGTCTCTTGTTCTTCATATGATATGTCTCCATATGTATGGTATAAAAAGATAGGATTATTGAATGTTACTTTATTATAAATTACAGGTCTGCTCTTGGCCCAAACAGTGGACCAGCTCAATGGCCTGACTGCAACAGGTATGTGGAGGCAATAATGCTAAGATTGTGCATGCTGTTCCAAGGTTCCACTCAGGTCCAAGGAGTGAAAAAGACCCGGTGGACAGCTATCAGAATGGCATATAACAACATCCGCCAGTGCATCCTCAACAATGGGAAAGTTCTGGAGAATACAGATCTCCAGTTACCTGAAATGAATCAGGCAACTATTACCCAATGGTAAGAGCTAGCGTCATTGATATTTTAAAGAAGTCCACAACATTACTTGTTTTGCTTGAATTGGTTTCCACAGATTTCATCAAAAATAAATTGCTTCTTGTGTTGTAATGAATTACAAATGGCAATAGGTGATAATTTTACATGTGCAACAGAGGGCTGAAAAATCCTACATTTCGTAATGACTTATGAAAAGATTCAATTTAGAATTTGTCCATAATTTTGTACAGATTAAGTTCTTTGAGACATCATCATTATAGTTTGAACAAAGTCTAAAAATCAAAGATGAACATTAGCCTTTAATGGATTTAAAATTAAAAGAAATAGAAATTGATATTGTTACATGTGTTTCTTGGTCACAGGATATATTAGGTGTTAGATGCCAGTATCACACTATATTGAAATAAATGATTTTTGCAAGAACATAAGGTATAATTGATTATTAAACTTAACTTTATCGATTGTAAATTTTATTTGGCATTTCATGATTGATTGTCTGATTATAGGTACAACAAACACGGAAAGAGGCAGGAAAGGACGACACTGCAGCAGGGAGTAAATGCACCTGAGCCTGCCCAGACATCTGCCCAAAGACTTCCTCCTCCAATTGAATTGGAAAGACATCTTCCCACAGGACAAACAGAAAACCCCCACCAATTTCCCGATCCTCCCAGTACTGTTGGAACAGCAAAGATAAAAAGACGCCGTCTCTCTTTGTCACCAGCTGGCAGTGATATTTCCTCTACAATACACATGACAACAACATACACTCAGACATCTCCAGAAAAAGCCTCCTCCATCCCAGTTCACGTTCCAGTCCTGACTGGTCCAATTCCAACCCCTACTCCGACATTTGCTCCCACCCCTGCTCCACCTTCGGCTCCTGCTGTTCGTCCTGCTCTCGCTCCTACCCCTGTACCATTGTTATATTTAAACCCATCTATGATGATGAATATGGTGCCGTCCATTCAGCAGCCTCCATCAGCTGTTCCACAACAGGCTATACCATCTCCTGTGCCATATTCTACAACAAAGTACAGGGAAAAGAAGAGGCAGGATGAAGAACAAGGGATTTTTCGGAGGAAGTATCAGAAAAAGACCACCAAGGTGACGTGTGGGAAGTGCAAACAAGAGAGAGCCACTCCACTACACCAGCAATACTTTGGGAACTGGTACTGCCAGGTAACATCGACAGAATCTCTAGAGGAATGGAAGGCTTCCCTGATGTCACGGGGGTATGGAAAGAAGAGGGGTAAAAAAGACAAAGATAGTGATTAACAACCACTTGTTGTGAGACAATGCAACAGTCCATATAACATATGATAAGTCAACCTTCCATATAATTGATGATTCGACAACTTTCCATCCGACAAACGATGGTGGTGAGACATCCTTACCATACAAACTGATGGTGAGACATCCTTATTCTACAACTGATGGTGAGACATCCTTACCCTACAACTGGTTGTGAGACATCCTTACCCTACAACTGCTGGTGAGACATTCTTACCCTACAACTGGTACTGATGACAACTTCTCACAACGGTTTGATACACCTTACTCACAACTGGTACTGATGACAACCTTTCTCACAACTGGTGCTGATGACAACCTTACTCTACAACTGGTGCTGATGATGACAACCTTACCCTACAACTGGTGCTGATGACAACCTTACCCTACAACTGATGGTGAGACAACCTTAGTCTACAACTGATGGTGAGACAACCTTACCCTACAACTGATGGTGAGACAACCTTACTCTACAACTGATGGTGAGACAACCTTAGTCTACAACTGGTGGTGAGACAACCTTACCCTACAACTGGTGGTGAGACAACCTTACCCTACAACTGGTGGTGAGACAACCTTACCTACAACTGATGGTGAGACAACCTTACCTACAACTGGTGGTGAGACAACCTTACCTACAACTGATGGTGAGACAACCTTACCTACAACTGGTGGTGAGACAACCTTACCCTACAACTGGTGGTGAGACAACCTTACTCTACAACTGATGGTGAGACAACCTTACACTACAACTGGTGGTGAGACAACCTTACTCTACAACTGATGGTGAGACAACCTTACACTACAACTGGTGGTGAGACAACCTTACTCTACAACTGGTGGTGAGACAACCTTACTCTACAACTGATGGTGAGACAACCTTACTCTACAACTGATGGTGAGACAACCTTACTCTACAACTGATGGTGAGACAACCTTACCCTACAACTGATGGTGAGACAACCTTACTCTACAACTGGTGGTGAGACAACCTTACCCTACAACTGATGGTGAGACAACCTTACCCTACAACTGATGGTGAGACATCCTTACCCTACAACTGGTGGTGAGACAACCTTACCCTACAACTGATGGTGAGACAACCTTACCCTACAACTGTGGTGAGACAACCTTACCTACAACTGATGGTGAGACAACCTTACCCTACAACTGATGGTGAGACAACCTTACCCTACAACTGATGGTGAGACAACCTTACCCTACAACTGATGTGAGACAACCTTACCCTACAACTGTGGTGAGACAACCTACTCTACAACTGATGGTGAGACAACCTTACCCTACAACTGATGGTGAGACAACCTTACCTACAACTGTGGTGAGACAACCTTACCCTACAACTGATGGTGAGACAACCTTACCCTACAACTGATGGTGAGACAACCTTACCTACAACTGATGGTGAGACATCCTTACCCTACAACTGATGGTGAGACAACCTTACCCTACAACTGATGTGAAACATCCTTACCCTACAACTGATGGTGAGACAACCTTACCCTACAACTGATGGTGAGACAACCTTACCCTACAACTGATGGTGAGACATCCTTACCCTACAACTGATGGTGAGACAACCTTACCCTACAACTGATGGTGAGACAACCTTACCCTACAACTGATGGTGAGACAACCTTACCTACAACTGATGGTGAGACAACCTTACCCTACAACTGATGGTGAGACAACCTTACCCTACAACTGATGGTGAGACAACCTTACCTACAACTGATGGTGAGACAACCTTACCCTACAACTGATGGTGAGACAACCTTACCCTACAACTGATGGTGAGACAACCTTACCCTACAACTGATGGTGAGACAACCTTACCCTACAACTGATGGTGAGACAACCTTACCCTACAACTGATGGTGAGACAACCTTACCCTACAACTGATGGTGAGACAACCTTACCCTACAACTGATGGTGAGACAACCTTACTCTACAACTGATGGTGAGACACCTTACCCTACAACTGATGGTGAGACAACCTTACCCTACAACTGATGGTGAGACAACCTTACCCTACAACTGATGGTGAGACAACCTTACCCTACAACTGATGGTGAGACAACCTTACCTACAACTGACAACCTTACTTACAACTGGTGAGACAACCTTACTCTACAACTGGTGGTGAGACAACCTTACTCTACAACTGATGGTGAGACAACCTTACCCTACAACTGATGGTGAGACAACCTTACTCTACAACTGATGGTGAGACAACCTTACCTACAACTGATGGTGAGACAACCTTACCCTACAACTGATGGTGAGACAACCTTACTCTACAACTGATGGTGAGACAACACTTACTCTACAACTGATGGTGAGACAACCTTACTCCTACAACTGATGGTGAGACAACCTTACTCTACAACTGATGGTGAGACAACCTTACCTACAACTGGTGGTGAGACAACCTTACTCTACAACTGTGGTGAGACAACCTTACCCTACAACTGATGGTGAGACAACCTTACTCTACAACTGATGGTGAGACAACCTTACCCTACAACTGGTGGTGAGACAACCTTACTCCTACAACTGATGGTGAGACAACCTTACTCTACAACTGATGGAGACAACCTTACACAACTGGTGGTGAGACAACCTTACCCTACAACTGATGGTGAGACAACCTTACCCTACAACTGATGGTGAGACAACCTTACCTACAACTGATGGTGAGACAACCTTACCCTACAACTGATGGTGAGACAACCTTACTCTACAATTGGTGGTGAGCCAACCTCACACTACAAGTCTTGATGAGACAACCTTACCCTACAACTGATGGTGAGACAACATTACCCTTCAACTGGTGGTGAGACAACCTTACTCTACAACTGGTGGTGAGACAACCTTACACTACAACTCTTGGTGAGACAACCTTACCCTACAACTGATGGTGAGACAACCTTACCCTACAACTGGTGGTGAGACAACCTTACTCTACAACTGATGGTGAGACAACCTTACCCTACAACTGATGGTGAGACAACCTTACCCTACAACTGATGGTGAGACAACCTTACTCTACAACTGATGGTGAGACAACCTTACACTACAACTGATGGTGAGACATCCTTACTCTACAACTGGTGGTGAGACAACCTTACACTACAACTGATGGTGAGACATCCTTACTCTACAACTGGTTGTGAGACAACCTTACACTACAACTGATGGTGAGACAACCTTACACTACAACTGATGGTGAGACAACCTTACTCTACAACTGATGGTGAGACAACCTTACTCTACAACTGATGGTGAGACAACCTTACCCTACAACTGATGGTGAGACAACCTTACCCTACAACTGATGGTGAGACAACCTTACCCTACAACTGGTGGTGAGACAACCTTACCCTACAACTGATGGTGAGACAACCTTACCCTACAACTGATGGTGAGACAACCTTACCCTACAACTGATGGTGAGACAACCTTACTCTACAATGTGTGAGACAACTGGGTGAGAGACAACCTTACCCTACAACTGTGTGAGACAACCTTACTACAACTGGTGGTGAGACAACCTTACCCTACAACTGATGGTGAGACAACCTTACCCTACAACTGATGGTGAGACAACCTTACCCTACAACTGGTGGTGAGACAACCTTACCCTACAACTGATGGTGAGACAACCTTACACAACTGATGGTGAGACAACCTTACCTACAACTGATGGTGAGACAACCTTACCCTACAACTGATGGTGAGACAACCTTACCTACAACTGATGGTGAGACAACCTTACCCTACAACTGATGGTGAGACAACCTTACCCTACAACTGATGGTGAGACAACCTTACCTACAACTGGTGGTGAGACAACCTTACCTACAACTGGTGGTGAGACAACCTTACTCTACAACTGGTGGTGAGACATCCTTACCCTACAACTGATGGTGAGACAACCTTACTCTACAACTGGTGGTGAGACAACCTTACTCTACAACTGGTGGTGAGACAACCTTACCCTACAACTGATGTGTGAGACAACCTTACTCTACAACTGATGGTGAGACAACCTTACTCTACAACTGATGGTGAGACAACCTTACCCTACAACTGATGGTGAGACAACCTTACCTACAACTGATGGTGAGACAACCTTACCCTACAACTGATGGTGAGACAACCTTACCCTACAACTGTGGTGGACACCTTACTACAACTGATGGTGAGACAACCTTACTCTACAACTGATGGTGAGACAACCTTACCCTACAACTGATGGTGAGACAACCTTACTCTACAACTGATGGTGAGACAACCTTACCCTACAACTGATGGTGAGACAACCTTACTCTACAACTGATGGTGAGACAACCTTACCTACAACTGATGGTGAGACAACCTTACTACAACTGATGGTGAGACAACCTTACCCTACAACTGATGGTGAGACAACCTTACCCTACAACTGATGGTGAGACAACCTTACCCTACAACTGATGGTGAGACAACCTTACTCTACAACTGATGGTGAGACAACCTTACCCTACAACTGGTGGTGAGACAACCTTACCTACAACTGATGGTGAGACAACCTTACCCTACAACTGGTGGTGAGACATCCTTACCCTACAACTGATGGTGAGACAACCTTACCCTACAACTGATGGTGAGACATCCTTACCCTACAACTGATGGTGAGACAACCTTACCTACAACTGGTGGTGAGACAACCTTACCCTACAACTGATGGTGAGACAACCTTACCCTACAACTGATGGTGATGACAACCTTACCCTACAACTGATGGTGAGACAACCTTACCCTACAACTGATGGTGAGACAACCTTACCCTACAACTGATGGTGAGACAACCTTACCTACAACTGATGGTGAGACAACCTTACCCTACAACTGATGGTGAGACATCCTTACCCTACAACTGGTGGTGAGACATCCTTACCCTACAACTGATGGTGAGACAACCTTACCCTACAACTGTGGTGAGAACAACCTTACCCTACAACTGATGGTGAGACAACCTTACCCTACAACTGATGGTGAGACAACCTTACCCTACAACTGATGGTGAGACAACCTTACCCTACAACTGATGGTGAGACAACCTTAGTCTACAACTGATGGTGAGACAACCTTACCCTACAACTGATGGTGAGACAACCTCACTCTACAACTGATGGTGAGACAGCCTTAGTCTACAACTGATGGTGAGACAACCTTACTCTACAACTGATGGTGAGACAACCTTACTCTACAACTGATGGTGAGACAACCTTACCTACAACTGGTGGTGAGACAACCTTACTCTACAACTGGTGCTGAGACAACCTTAAACCTCTACAACTGGTGCTGATGATAACCTTAGTAAACAACTGGTGCTCATGACAACCTTCCATTCAACCCGTGCTGAGACAACCTTAATCTTCTTCATTTGGTGCTGATGACAACCTTCCATTCAACTCATAGTTAGACAACCTTAACCTACAAATGATTAGACTACCAAACCCTTCAACTGATGAACATTAAATAAGATGCTGTCTACAAGTATAAAGACATTTATTGTGTGATGCCATGCCTCCAAAGAAAAAAGAACTAAAAAGAAAATGTGGGTGAAGATCAATTTGTTTAGAATCCTAATAAACTGATACATGACAGCATCTATAATTTGTTGGCTGATACAAGTGATCCCCACATTTTAATGCTGCCTAGCTAATTGCTAGAAGGTCCCAAGCCCTTGAAAAAGCAGAGGGAAATGTTATTTCACTTTAATTTTGGTAATTTATATGAAAATATTGTTTAGTAGCCATTGCCAATTCGCTTTTTAACATGGGCAAAAGCATCTTTATCAGAGAGTAAACATTTAGTGGAAACTACCATTTGATAACAGATTAGACCGGTGACCAAAGTTATTATATACAAAGAAAGTTCAAACCAATTGTCATACTCTTCTATGGTGTAACAGGTTAACACAACTACTTTTCCAAGTAGATGATTCAGGTTCAAATCCTGATGGAAGTGTACAATTGGTTTGCTATCATAAAATGATTTGAATACCAATCTGAAATACTTTATGCTCTCTGCATCACTAAGTCTTTTAGACGATAACTGATAATGCTGATGTGTTTTAGTTTAAACACATTTTATTTGAACAAAGTCAAAAGGAATAAGCTGCAAATTATACAACTTAGGATTGCCCTCTCCCATACAAATGTATATGATGTTACATAATAAAATACACAATAGCAGCATTAATGACTGTATGAAACATTATACCAAATTATATGTAAAAGAAAGAAAGAAAAAAACCAAACAAACAGCAATAATTTGTAGTCACATATGATTTGTTTAGTCATACCAGAACCCACATTTTATAACTACAGATTGTACATGTATAATTGTTTTAACATTTGACATTCATGACATGACTAATTCTGTAAACTTGAACATTAATTTTATAAACAATATAAAATTATATATAATAATAATGATTTTACAATAAATATCTCACAAATACATTTTGGCATTATTGTTCTTTAAAAAAATATCACTAAACAAGATTTGACAATTAAATACCAGCAATTATCATTTAGCAACCAGTGAATGTTAGATCAAACAAAACTATTAGTATTTCTAATCAAAATATTGGCAAGAGCCTTGCAAAACAGAAAAATGACCGTATTTATGTTAAAAGCCCAATGTGTTTACAAAGCTGCAGATTCAAAGTTTAGTAAGTATTAATTCTATTGTATATTCTTATGCCAAATACATTGATCAGATGAACTTAGAGTACCAAACAAAAGCAAGAATCCTTGTGTAAATCTATGTAAACATAAAAGCTTTATCTTGCTATTTTGCCCATGATTTAGTGATAGTCAACTACCCAGTGTTAAATATAACAGTACCGGGGACAATATGACAACCAACATTATGAAATTCAAAATTTATATTTAACCATTGAACTGCATTCAGTTGCCAATTATGGGAGTATAAATGCCAACGAAACAGTAGCATTTGAACTGAATGTAGCTCAATGCTTATATTTACATTTGATAACTTTTATGATAAAATACAACAAGATTTTGATTCTATAATGAATTACCAATTCATTATTGGCAAGGATTAAACAGACATTTTCCTGGATCACTGTGACATCAAAGAAGCAGATGGGAGTTCATACACTGGTGAATGCCAGCTGTGTAAGGTTACATTGTAGGGTTACAATCAAAATATAATTATTTTATAAATATATTCAATAATTTGATATCAATTCATTTTACTGTTTTAAATTTCATATTTCAAAGTCTATAAATCACATAACTTTTACTAAATTACAATTATACCTTTTGAAATACAAATGTATGTATACAATATTTCATAAAACAGTGGAAATCAATATATATATTGATTATGAAATCATAACTATGCATTTGACCTCAATAGTGTAATACACATACGTTTCTTACATCTGTTCTAATGAGATCTTTCTTTTGAACTTATAACTAGTATCAACATTTGTTAATGACTTTTAGGACTGTATGAAAATCCATTTAAAAATAAGTCAATTTTACTAGGGACATTCATCAAATGTACATGGTATATGTTTTTGACATCCAATATAATTGGTGTGGTTATTTGGATCATCCTAGTTTATTTGCAGTCATTAAAAAAAGCAGAACAAACTACATATATTATTGTGTTTTATTTAATTTGCATGCTGCTAAGAATGGTAAGCACAATATTACCATTTACAACATAAAACTATCAAAAGTAGATCAACAATATGTATCTACATGTAAAACTTTAATAAAAAATATTAATACCGGTGTTTCTTTCTTCACAAGTATCAGAGATGTAGATCTGTAACTTATACGTTTAGGAAAACTATAGTGACTTTTATGAAATATCAAAAACAAATGTTACTGGAAAAAAACAACATAAAATAACCTGCATTAATCGTATATTGATAGTACAGGAATTTAATTGTTACCCTTTTCCGTGTACATTTTATGGTATATACGTTCTTGACCCATTAAAGAATGATATCCGGCACGTTGTAATTGAATGATTCTTTAAAAAACATGACGAACACAATCGAAAATTTTATGCAAAATTGCTATTTTTGTATTACGCGCCATGAAAAGTAGGTTTAAATTGCGGTTACGATCTCCCGTTGTTCATGCGGCCGCCTTATCACAGCGGGAGGCTGAAGAGTGTAGTCTGCGGATGAGGCTTGCACACATTTAAAGGCCATCTTCATTAGACAATGAGTATGAAACCCGAAAAAGTTTTTTTTGTAAACATGAATTGTTGGAAGTATATTGATACATAGCTATATAGCGGTCGTAAGCTACATATAAGAGATTATACACTATACCTACACAAAACCGGTCTTATGAATACGTAAGTCATAACAAATTAGTTATCGACCACAGACACTTTAATTTAGACCTGGCTATAATTTAAGACATGTGCGCGATGAGATAGACTATACAAGCTAGTGACGGTAAGTTTAGATATACATTTAAGGTCGTCATAATTTGGCCGGTCAAATATATTTACGACATAGATGATCAGTGATGTTTTTTTTTAGAAAATGGTGTCAAAATTCAAACTAGTGGAGAAAACTCTCAGGCACAGGATAAGAAAATTTGGACTCCTTTGAATAATTAGTCAGATATATATAGTTGTTCCTGTCGTCGTGATCTAGTACATGATCCTTCAATACTTGTAAGACTGTTGTCACCAACATGTATACGACCGCGGTCGCTTCAACTTTGCAACTAATCAGTTCATAATAAAAAGAAAATACATCGGCAGCTTAAATTTATAAGTTCTTGGTTCATGTGAGGCCTCAAAATTTAATACGAAATCGCATGCACGTGGTAGTCCGCTCCAATGTTTCACTTTAATTTGCTACATGATTCACATGGCCCATCTACTCGGCCCGGGTGTAATTACGTAACGTAACCTTCACGCCTGTGTATACGCCCCAGGACACGGCATGCGACAACCATTGACACGGATGTGTATTTCACGGTTGGTTGATTTTGTACCTGATATCGTAAATTTACCTGTGACATCATTATATACATCCTGTAGATTGGTATCCCACTTGGAATCATATCAATCAATCGACTCATATTAATCAGAAATTTAGATACATGTATCTATTTATACTTCTATGTCTCTGATATACAAAAATAAGTGACAGAATTGATCTGGCAGAAATCAGCGAATGTTCACAGTTCTCATCATCACAGATTTAGATTTAAATCTCTGTTATCATGTAACCATTTTTGATTTAATAAAATGGATGTAATCAAGGATCTATACTTGGTCAGAGATTTAGATAGTATACTATTTATGTCTCTGCCTTGTTATATACTGAATGTAAAGTGTATATGGATCCGTAAAACTTAATCTAGATATAGAATAAACTAGATAAAATTCTGTTTTCTTTGAACATATAACTACATTGTGTGTACCATGATCATACCGATTTGAAATTTTGGCGTAATCAGAAAGATTTGTTTCAAAAAAATATTATCTCCAATATTGTCAAAATGTAATGACGGCAGTAGGACCGGATATCTTTGTGCGAATGTTATAATATGCAATTGTGTTTGGATGGTTTTATTTCTCCGTTTATTTTAACTAATACTTTATAAGTGATACGTGATCTACGTCCTGGTTTATGCTGGCATTTCACAAAAGTTTCCAACTTCATTTCAGTTATATAACCACCTACATTTAAAATCGTATTGTAAGTATAATTCGCCTACCGCTGTAAAATCATAAAAGATTTTTATAACCAAGATATTTTCCCCATCTGTATTTGCAATCACTGAAAGTTATATGTTATACATGCATTGCTTTTACATGTATCGCATATTGTACCGGTTAATTAGAAGACAAAATTATGACTGTTTTCATGGAACTTGCATAACTACCCTGCATTTACATGTAGCACATACACTGCATAACTTGATACATATTTAGGTAAAATTTGAATATGATATTAAAAACAAACTACTACGTCTTAATGCATTTCTTGTGTCAAACAATAAAACTACGATGTTTGATTTAGTGTTTTACGTGAAATACGATTACGACCTGATATTATTATTGACAAAATACCAAAAAGACCACTGATGATTTTTTACGATGTGGATTAATTCATATCATACAGTTCCAATTCAGATTGTGTACATTTGTAAATGTATGCATGTTTAGGCATTCTCGAGTTCGTCACTGTCGTTACAAGGTGTAATGAAAACAACACCGGGTACTCATTCTTTAAAATAACATCAGTCATAAATTAACCTTAGAACATGCTATACGTATTCTTATTTGTATTTCTTTGTTTACATCAAATTGGATATTATATTCAGGCCCGTAGCAGTCGTGTCTACGGACTAAGCGGTCGGAATACTGCGCTGTTTACGGACAACAGTTTAATTACTAGGTGCTCATTTGCTATAATGAAATACGTTTACATTATAATGTAATATCACGCTGATCTAGAAATACCATTTTAGGATAAGAGAGTAGGAAAATTTTATAAATGTGATAAATGATGCATTCTAATGCAGCTTTTAAAATATATTGTATGTTCTGCTAACTTAAAAAGGTCAGTCAAGTACAAGTAATACATTTTTAAAGTTTGGAAATCATATTTGACATAAATTCACTTACTCTTTGTAGGTAATTAACGCAGATATTACATGTACTATATATGTATATAAGGTAACTTAAAAGACATATATGGAAGACCTCGTTGAAAAAAATCACGTTCCAACAGGCAAAGGGCTTATATTGTTACACTAAGTTGAAATAAAGATAATTCCTTTTTGGATTTTTTCTTTGATATTACTGAATGGGAAAGTTACTTCCATGTGAAATAGTTTTCAAAGAATTTTGCTTGATTTTAGTATCAATCTATTGAAAATATAATGAGATTGATACCAGAGATTTTAGATATATCAAGGAAATCTTTAAAATTCTTTAAATAAAATCATTGTGAATTTAATTTAATTTCATTCATAGATTCTATTGTTATATTTTCATAGATATTAACAGTAACATATATATGTATATATGTATCTGATATTAATTCTGAACACTTATTGAAATAAAATTAATCAATACACATTTAGATAAGTATCAACACAGGTATCTTTTACAGGTAAATTTACCTGTTGGCATTGGGACTCCTTTTAGGAAAAAGACTATAACCACTGTCACAACAAACTACCCAACAGGTAAATCCAAAATGTTGGCGTTCAGAGATACACCCATTATGATTGGCAGTTTCCACAGGTACTTTATTTTCCCGGTGCAACGATGGGATCAGCTCAAGTGTCACCCTTACCTGTATGGATGGAGATGGACCCCTGTGGTCAGCTAAAGCTACATGATGTTTCCCACAACTTCCAAATACCAATGATTACGTGATTAATTAGTCGGTTAATTGCAAGGACGTATTATAAATCCTTGGTTATTGGTCAAGTGTTGTGACACCTGCTGATTAATGTAGTCTATACAGTATACATGGGAAGCGTAATTATCATTAGTAATCATGGCGACAATCTACGTGTAAAATTAGCATAAACCCTCTTCACTTGTCTTATGTATACTTGACAGCCTTATATCCCTACGGCCCAATAGTCCGAAGGCCCGTCAGTCCGAAGGCCCATTAGTCCTAAGGCCCGTTAGTCCGAAGGCCCAATAGTCCGAAGGCCCGATAGTCTGAAAACAGATAATATAATTGGGATTTATATGCGAACAGTACTTGAAATGAAACAAACGTTTATTACAGTTTTTGATGCAAAAGATTTGTTGTAAACTTGCTAAGGTATACTTACATGTATGTGACTATATATAGAATTGATACGAAAAATGATATGAAACAACGAAATGTAGCGCATTTTCAAAAAATAGCATAATCTTGAAATACATAAACGTATCTGATATTAAAGAGTATAATTTTTTATATGTACAATGCAATCCTGTTTAATATTTCCCCCCAAAAATATCATTATGCGGACCATTTCCATCATTATGGGTAGAATAAACAAGTCAAAGAATGGGGAAGCAAAAATAAGTCGTTAAATACATGTATATATTTTACAATATAACGACGTTTACAGGTATAATAAAGGTCATTTTTCGGTTAGATTTGATTATATACATCATTTATTCATGAAGCAATGTTAATCCTAATGCAATACAGTGTACAAAAGGCTAACAATCGGAGTTTGCATGTTTGTAAGATAATCCATAGAATGTATGCTTGTGAGATATCCTATAAAATGTAAGATGTTATTTTAATTTTAATTTTTTTTTCAATTTTTTTTTTTTATTTTTTTTTTTTTATTTTGATGTAATTTTGACCTGGCATTGCTCCATGAAAAAATGACAACTTGCTGTCCATGGAAATTGTCAGATCAGCAGCGCCGAAAAATGTTTTCGTCAAAATACGTTAATTATAACAACTCTATAACTTGCAATATTTACTAATTTTCGGACTAACGGGCCTTCGGACTATTGGGCCTTCGGACCATTGAGCCTTCGGACTATTGGGCCTTCGGACTAACGGACCTTCGGACTATTGGGCCGTAGGGATATAAGGGTGTCACCGTACCGCCTACTAATACGTAAACAAAGTCATTATCTATAATTCTGTATAGGGCTTGTTTTAGCAAAAAAACATGTCCACTCCTCTAAGCTTTGATTTAGATGTTTGTCAAAATCAAAATTTCACACGTTGTCAAGTGAATAGAAATCCAAATAATAATCCGTCCACATATGCACTCAACTGGCCATGTGCACGTGACTACTTGTCCCGAACGAGCGACAACTTAGCTACCAATTACACACATGTGTCAATGTACGCGTAAAACCTATAAATAGTGTATATTGAAGTGTTATATTTAAGCATTGAAGTCACTATTTTTTAATTTCATCGGGGTATGAAAGAAATTGTGTTTGCAAACTGTGTGAATCCGCGTAGCAGATTCTCACAAATGTTTTGCAAACAAAATTTATTGAGAAAGTTTTATGGTGCCGGGCCCCGATAACGTTTGTGCAGTACTATTGTTTCTATTGGTGATGGAATGACGTCAAAAGATGATATCCTGTGCTAACGTCAGACTCAGACTGCTTACAAAACATTACCGCCGAGAAGCGTCCATTTCCTCCGTCTTTTCAACAAATGAATATTTTTTCTATCTATACCAATCCATTTTACCATGCATGCATCTCATATCATCTCAATACAGTAGCTTTGCATAATATGAGAAAATGGCGACGGCGAGGAGGGAAATTTCAAACTGCGGAAAAGAAGCTACTGTATTGAGATAATATGAGGTGCATGCGTGGTAAAATGGATTGGTATGAGTAGAAAAAATATTCATTTGTTGAAAAGACCAAAGTAAGGGACGCTTCTCGGCGGTAATGTTTACAAAACTGTCTGAAACGGAGATGACCTGACCCGATACCAAACGGTGTCGGCTTATTCCAGGTTTTCGAGTACTACTGCGCTCTGGCCCTACGCCAGACATCTATCTGCCATAATGTCCAAGTCTGGTGTCGGGGGCCAGAGTCTCTCGGGCTAGACGCACGTGTGTCAAGTCCCGTGCTTTATATAGTGGGTTGGCCAGTGAAGGTTACTAATTTAAGCAGAGCAAAAAGAAAAATGGCTGCCACTACCTTGGATAGGACACTGTCTCAGAAATAATTTTCGAAAAGTATTTCATGAATCATTATATATTTTTTTAATTTCAAATGCTTGGTTTTTAACTTGCATTGTAAGTTTTAAGGCTTACATAGACATGAGACCTACTTGGTATACATGTAGCAGTGTCATTAAACATTGATATTCAACATCTTTCATAGGTAAATTTTCGTCCATTTTATTTTTTTGAGGAAAACAACAGTATAGAGACAGGTACATTTGTACTTGTCCCTTAACTGTACAGTACATCGCAGGGATTTCGAAATACTGTTTCATTCGCTTACCTCTGTTCAACGACTTAACGCTTGGCTAGCTGTTGATACAGGCATGGCTTCTGGCATAACGTAAGACGTTATGATGCTATCCTCAGTCTAGGCATACTACGAAGCGTAGGCAATATGGCGGCGATCGATGTTATTCAAAACCGGAAGCGGGTACTGTAGTTTTTTGATTGGTCCACCAATGAGATACAGTCTCTCAAATACTCATTTAAATACTTTTTACAAATATGGTCATCCGTGGTTTGGGACCATCGTCCCTCTGGAGGTATAACTAAAGACGCGTCTTACCCTTTTTTGCGTAAATACTCCTTTGTTTATGACAATGAAATAGCCCCCCCCCCCAACCCACCCCCGTTGTCACGATTCCGTTGATATAAATTAGATTTGATACATACACGTATAAGAGGCGCCCGACCAGTATAAAATACTGCTTTTCGATACATGCGACCAGAAACATATATACATAGAGATTGGCAACTTCGCCATTTTTACGATAGGCAGATGTACCTCTGTATGTCACTAGGGGCTTTTAGATAAACTCTTAAATAGTTAAATACAGCAGAATAAATTTGATATGTTATAAAAGTTAAGTAATTTTCAGATGGTTTGAGAACGATTTTGGAAAGAAAAGGTAATATTTTAACTTCTTTATTGATAAAACAAAATGCACTTCCGGTTTTGAATGCCTGATTTTCGAAAAACCAGGTAAAATTGCTCATTTTCATACTTTCAAAAATCATATTAAATAACATTAATTGGGAAAACTAATCACATCAAACCATGATATAATGTTTAAACTTTGTGTTGATGCAAAAATATCATGTTTAAAAGAATACACTTAAAAGTAGTTAGCCAAGGAAAAATGCCTATAAACTGGAGGTCCCTCTGCCTGTCAACATAGACAAAGAAGGAGTTTCCAATCTCTATGTATATATGTTTCTGATGCGACGGTATGTTGTAAATCGAACCGTCTCGCCCGGCGTACATTTTCATAATTAGCCGCGTGTAATTAACGGAAGTTCCCTGCCTATTGTGTTCGGTTACAACCGTTAACTTCCGAAGACTGCCGACGAGATGTTGCGATTGTATCCCATTGTTCTATTACGTCATCAATAACGTTACCATGGAGCGTCACAATATCTTTCTCGGCAATTCTAAGTTATGTGGCTTATATATATATCACTGGTATACCATACAGTTATTTCTACTGTCCAGTGTCCACATTTTCTGGTCAAGCCTGCAGTCGCGCGCACAGACCGTGACCGCGTAACGGTAAATGGTGTGTTTTTTACAAGAGTCGGGCAGGTCGCCTTTCACTCAATATACTAAATGCGCTAACACGCGTCAGAATGTGTACTGACAATGTGTACACGAGTTTCTCGTTATGGCCTATGACACTTGAAGTCAGGGGTATAAATACCCGACGACAATCTACTGTCATCACTTAATCTTGAGACAATCATGAAGACGAAAGCAAGAAACTCCCGACTCGATCAACGATTCACTCTGCTGAATAGCGAACGTCGATTCCGAAGAGCCTGTGAACAGATCGTACAACTGAATTACAAGCTAGACGAGTTGCAGTCCCGTTACCTCGGTGCCAAGAGAGACGGACTGAGAACCTTTCGCTACAGCTACAGACTTAGAATGTCGGTTGTAGAAGGCCTGCGTAACATGTACTACGACTATGCCCACCAAAAAGCTGAAGACATATCCGGATTACGAAGAGACCTGTATGGCGAAATTGTAGACGTTGTTTCCGGATCCGAAGACGATGATGAAGAGTGACCAAGAATCGAAGCAGTCTTGAATCCTATAGCAACGGCTCTTTTCAGAGCCAAACACTTTTCTCAAAAAGTGCCCATTAACCTCGAAAATACGCAAAGTAGTTGTGTTTTGTTGTTATTTATTTCTATCTATCGAAAACAAATAGTTATATATATCTAAATATAAGCCGGGGTAGCTCGGTGATTTAGTCGCTAAGTGATAAGTACATGTATCTTATACGAGAATATGAGTTCGAATATTGCTAAAATGTTTTTCTCTTCAATTTATCGACGTCTTAAGATAATTTCAATAGTACAAAATAATACATATCAATTAAATTTCTGATTATTTCCTTAATCATAGCTACAAATGCGTGTAGACCCATGTTTATTCCTTGTGATCAACTGTATATTGGTAAATGTATAATGAACATGATAACACGAGTTACGTCCCTTGAATCGAGCTGGTATACATGTATAATTACTCGACAACAAAATCATTCGTATAGTATGCTTAAATATACCACATACAGAGGTATAACTAAAGACGCGTCTTACCCTTTTTTGCGTAAATACTCCTTTGTTTATGACAATGAAATAGCCCCCCCCCCCCAACCCACCCCACCCCCGTTGTCACGATTCCGTTGATATAAATTAGATTTGATACATACACGTATAAGAGGCGCCCGACCAGTATAAAATACTGCTTTTCGATACATGCGACGGTATGTTGTAAATCGAACCGTCTCGCCCGGCGTACATTTTCATAATTAGCCGCGTGTAATTAACGGAAGTTCCCTGCCTATTGTGTTCGGTTACAACCGTTAACTTCCGAAGACTGCCGACGAGATGTTGCGATTGTATCCCATTGTTCTATGACGTCATCAATAACGTTACCATGGAGCGTCACAATATCTTTCTCGGCAATTCTAAGTTATGTGGCTTATATATATATATCACTGGTATACCATACAGTTATTTCTACTGTCCAGTGTCTACATTTTCTGGTCAAGCCTGCAGTCGCGCGCACAGACCGTGACCGCGTAACGGTAAATGGTGTGTTTTTACAAGAGTCGGGCAGGTCGCCTTTCACTCAATATACTAAATGCGCTAACACGCGTCAGAATGTGTACTGACAATGTGTACACGAGTTTCTCGTTATGGCCTATGACACTTGAAGTCAGGGGTATAAATACCCGACGACAATCTACTGTCATCACTTAATCTCTGAGACAATCATGAAGACGAAAGCAAGAAACTCCCGACTCGATCAACGATTCACTCTGCTGAATAGCGAACGTCGATTCCGAAGAGCCTGTGAACAGATCGTACAACTGAATTACAAGCTAGACGAGTTGCAGTCCCGTTACCTCGGTGCCAAGAGAGACGGACTGAGAACCTTTCGCTACAGCTACAGACTTAGAATGTCGGTTGTAGAAGGCCTGCGTAACATGTACTACGACTATGCCCACCAAAAAGCTGAAGACATATCCGGATTACGAAGAGACCTGTATGGCGAAATTGTAGACGTTGTTTCCGGATCCGAAGACGATGATGAAGAGTGACCAAGAATCGAAGCAGTCTTGAATCCTATAGCAACGGCTCTTTTTTCAGAGCCAAACACTTTTCTCAAAAAGTGCCCATTAACCTCGAAAATACGCAAAGTAGTTGTGTTTTGTTGTTATTTATTTCTATCTATCGAAAACAAATAGTTATATATATCTAAATATAAGCCGGGGTAGCTCGGTGATTTAGTCGCTAAGTGATAAGTACATGTATCTTATACGAGAATATGAGTTCGAATATTGCTAAAATGTTTTTCTCTTCAATTTATCGACGTCTTAAGATAATTTCAATAGTACAAAATAATACATATCAATTAAATTTCTGATTATTTCCTTAATCATAGCTTGAATCCTATAGCAACGGCCCATGTTTATTCCTTGTGATCAACTGTATATTGGTAAATGTATAATGAACATGATAACACGAGTTACGTCCCTTGAATCGAGCTGGTATACATGTATAATTACTCGACAACAAAATCATTCGTATAGTATGCTTAAATATACCACATACAGAGGTATAACTAAAGACGCGTCTTACCCTTTTTTGCGTAAATACTCCTTTGTTTATGACAATGAAATAGCCCCCCCCCCCCCCCCCCCCCCCCCCCCCCCACGATTCCCGTTGTCACGATTCCGTTGATATAAATTAGATTTGATACATACACGTATAAGAGGCGCCCGACCAGTATGAAATACTGCTTTTCGATACATGCGACGGTATGTTGTAAATCGAACCGTCTCGCCCGGCGTACATTTTCATAATTAGCCGCGTGTAATTAACGGAAGTTCCCTGCCTATTGTGTTCGGTTACAACCGTTAACTTCCGAAGACTGCCGACGAGATGTTGCGATTGTATCCCATTGTTCTATGACGTCATCAATAACGTTACCATGGAGCGTCACAATATCTTTCTCGGCAATTCTAAGTTATGTGGCTTATATATATATCACTGGTATACCATACAGTTATTTCTACTGTCCAGTGTCCACATTTTCTGGTCAAGCCTGCAGTCGCGCGCACAGACCGTGACCGCGTAACGGTAAATGGTGTGTTTTTACAAGAGTCGGGCAGGTCGCCTTTCACTCAATATACTAAATGCGCTGACACGCGTCAGAATGTGTACTGACAATGTGTACACGAGTTTCTCGTTATGGCCTATGACACTTGAAGTCAGGGGTATAAATACCCGACGACAATCTACTGTCATCACTTAATCTTGAGACAATCATGAAGACGAAAGCAAGAAACTCCCGACTCGATCAACGATTCACTCTGCTGAATAGCGAACGTCGATTCCGAAGAGCCTGTGAACAGATCGTACAACTGAATTACAAGCTAGACGAGTTGCAGTCCGTTACCTCGGTGCCAAGAGAGACGGACTGAGAACCTTTCGCTACAGCTACAGACTTAGAATGTCGGTTGTAGAAGGCCTGCGTAACATGTACTACGACTATGCCCACCAAAAAGCTGAAGACATATCCGGATTACGAAGAGACCTGTATGGCGAAAATTGTAGACGTTGTTTCCGGATCCGAAGACGATGATGAAGAGTGACCAAGAATCGAAGCAGTCTTGAATCCTATAGCAACGGCTCTTTTCAGAGCCAAACACTTTTCTCAAAAAGTGCCCATTAACCTCGAAAATACGCAAAGTAGTTGTGTTTTGTTGTTATTTATTTCTATCTATCGAAAACAAATAGTTATATATATCTAAATATAAGCCGGGGTAGCTCGGTGATTTAGTCGCTAAGTAATAAGTACATGTATCTTATACGAGAATATGAGTTCGAATATTGCTAAAATGTTTTTCTCTTCAATTTATCGACGTCTTAAGATAATTTCAATAGTACAAAATAATACATATCAATTAAATTTCTGATTATTTCCTTAATCATAGCTACAAATGCGTGTAGACCCATGTTTATTCCTTGTGATCAACTGTATATTGGTAAATGTATAATGAACATGATAACACGAGTTACGTCCCTTGAATCGAGCTGGTATACATGTATAATTACTCGACAACAAAATCATTCGTATAGTATGCTTAAATATACCACATACAGAGGTATAACTAAAGACGCGTCTTACCCTTTTTTGCGTAAATACTCCTTTGTTTATGACAATGAAATAGCCCCCCCCCCCCCAACCCACCCCCGTTGTCACGATTCCGTTGATATAAATTAGATTTGATACATACACGTATAAGAGGCGCCCGACCAGTATAAAATACTGCTTTTCGATACATGCGACGGTATGTTGTAAATCGAACCGTCTCGCCCGGCGTACATTTTCATAATTAGCCGCGTGTAATTAACGGAAGTTCACTGCCTATTGTGTTCGGTTACAACCGTTAACTTCCGAAGACTGCCGACGAGATGTTGCGATTGTATCCCATTGTTCTATGACGTCATCAATAACGTTACCATGGAGCGTCACAATATCTTTCTCGGCAATTCTAAGTTATGTGGCTTATATATATATCACTGGTATACCATACAGTTATTTCTACTGTCCAGTGTCCACATTTTCTGGTCAAGCCTGCAGTCGCGCGCACAGACCGTGACCGCGCAGCAGTACTTTCAGTACTTTGATTACAAGAGTCGGGCAGGTCGCCTTTCACTCAATATACTAAATGCGCTAACACGCGTCAGAATGTGTACTGACAATGTGTACACGAGTTTCTCGTTATGGCCTATGACACTTGAAGTCAGGGGTATAAATACCCGACGACAATCTACTGTCATCACTTAATCTTGAGACAATCATGAAGACGAAAGCAAGAAACTCCCGACTCGATCAACGATTCACTCTGCTGAATAGCGAACGTCGATTCCGAAGAGCCTGTGAACAGATCGTACAACTGAATTACAAGCTAGACGAGTTGCAGTCCCGTTACCTCGGTGCCAAGAGAGACGGACTGAGAACCTTTCGCTACAGCTACAGACTTAGAATGTCGGTTGTAGAAGGCCTGCGTAACATGTACTACGACTATGCCCACCAAAAAGCTGAAGACATATCCGGATTACGAAGAGACCTGTATGGCGAAATTGTAGACGTTGTTTCCGGATCCGAAGACGATGATGAAGAGTGACCAAGAATCGAAGCAGTCTTGAATCCTATAGCAACGGCTCTTTTCAGAGCCAAACACTTTTCTCAAAAGTGCCCATTAACCTCGAAAATACGCAAAGTAGTTGTGTTTTGTTGTTATTTATTTCTATCTATCGAAAACAAATAGTTATATATATCTAAATATAAGCCGGGGTAGCTCGGTGATTTAGTCGCTAAGTGATAAGTACATGTATCTTATACGCGAATATGAGTTCGAATATTGCTAAAATGTTTTTCTCTTCAATTTATCGACGTCTTAAGATAATTTCAATAGTACAAAATAATACATATCAATTAAATTTCTGATTATTTCCTTAATCATAGCTACAAATGCGTGTAGACCCATGTTTATTCCTTGTGATCAACTGTATATTGGTAAATGTATAATGAACATGATAACACGAGTTACGTCCCTTGAATCGAGCTGGTATACATGTATAATTACTCGACAACAAAATCATTCGTATAGTATGCTTAAATATACCACATACAGAGGTATAACTAAAGACGCGTCTTACCCTTTTTGTGCGTAAATACTCCTTTGTTTATGACAATGAAATAGCCCCCCCCCCCAACCCACCCCCGTTGTCACGATTCCGTTGATATAAATTAGATTTGATACATACACGTATAAGAGGCGCCCGACCAGTATAAAATACTGCTTTTCGATACATGCGACGGTATGTTGTAAATCGAACCGTCTCGCCCGGCGTACATTTTCATAATTAGCCGCGTGTAATTAACGGAAGTTCCCTGCCTATTGTGTTCGGTTACAACCGTTAACTTCCGAAGACTGCCGACGAGATGTTGCGATTGTATCCCATTGTTCTATGACGTCATCAATAACGTTACCATGGAGCGTCACAATATCTTTCTCGGCAATTCTAAGTTATGTGGCTTATATATATATCACTGGTATACCATACAGTTATTTCTACTGTCCAGTGTCCACATTTTCTGGTCAAGCCTGCAGTCGCGCGCACAGACCGTGACCGCGTAACGGTAAATGGTGTGTTTTTACAAGAGTCGGGCAGGTCGCCTTTCACTCAATATACTAAATGCGCTGACACGCGTCAGAATGTGTACTGACAATGTGTACACGAGTTTCTCGTTATGGCCTATGACACTTGAAGTCAGGGGTATAAATACCCGACGACAATCTACTGTCATCACTTAATCTTGAGACAATCATGAAGACGAAAGCAAGAAACTCCCGACTCGATCAACGATTCACTCTGCTGAATAGCGAACGTCGATTCCGAAGAGCCTGTGAACAGATCGTACAACTGAATTACAAGCTAGACGAGTTGCAGTCCCGTTACCTCGGTGCCAAGAGAGACGGACTGAGAACCTTTCGCTACAGCTACAGACTTAGAATGTCGGTTGTAGAAGGCCTGCGTAACATGTACTACGACTATGCCCACCAAAAAGCTGAAGACATATCCGGATTACGAAGAGACCTGTATGGCGAAATTGTAGACGTTGTTTCCGGATCCGAAGACGATGATGAAGAGTGACCAAGAATCGAAGCAGTCTTGAATCCTATAGCAACGGCTCTTTTCAGAGCCAAACACTTTTCTCGAAAAGTGCCCATTAACCTCGAAAATACGCAAAGTAGTTGTGTTTTTGTTGTTATTTATTTCTATCTATCGAAAACAAATAGTTGTATATATATCTAAATATAAGCCGGGGTAGCTCGGTGATTTAGTCGCTAAGTAATAAGTACATGTATCTTATACGAGAATATGAGTTCGAATATTGCTAAAATGTTTTTCTCTTCAATTTATCAACGTCTTAAGATAATTTCAATAGTACAAAATAATACATATCAATTAAATTTCTGATTATTTCCTTAATCATAGCTACAAATGCGTGTAGACCCATGTTTATTCCTTGTGATCAAATGTATATTGGTAAATGTATAATGAACATGATAACACGAGTTACGTCCCTTGAATCAAGCTGGTATACATGTATAATTACTCGACAACAAAATCACTCGTATAATATGCTTAAATATACCACATACAGAGGTATAACTAAAGACGCGTCTTCACCTTTTTGTGCGTAAATGACAATGAAATAGCTCCTTTGTTTATGACAATGAAATAGCCCCCCCCCCCCCCACCCACCCCCGTTGTCACGATTCCGTTGATATAAATTAGATTTGATACATACACGTATAAGAGGCGCCCGACCAGTATGAAATACTGCTTTTCGATACATGCGACGGTATGTTGTAAATCGAACCGTCTCGCCCGGCGTACATTTTCATAATTAGCCGCGTGTAATTAACGGAAGTTCACTGCCTATAGTGTTCGGTTACAACCGTTAACTTCCGAAGACTGCCGACGAGATGTTGCGATTGTATCCCATTGTTCTATGACGTCATCAATAACGTTACCATGGAGCGTCACAATATCTTTCTCGGCAATTCTAAGTTATGTGGCTTATATATATATATCACTAGTATACCATGCAGTTATTTCTACTGTCCAGTGTCTGGTCAAGCCTGCAGTCGAGCGCACAGACCGTGACCGCGTAACGGTAAATGGTGTGCCTTTCACTCAATATACTAAATGCGCTGACACGCGTCAGAATGTGTACTGACAATGTGTACACGAGTTTCTCGTTATGGCCTATGACACTTGAAGTCAGGGGTATAAATACCCGACGACAATCTACTGTCATCACTTAATCTTGAGACAATCATGAAGACGAAAGCAAGAAACTCCCGACTCGATCAACGATTCACTCTGCTGAATAGCGAACGTCGATTCCGAAGAGCCTGTGAACAGATCGTACAACTGAATTACAAGCTAGACGAGTTGCAGTCCCGTTACCTCGGTGCCAAGAGAGACGGACTGAGAACCTTTCGCTACAGCTACAGACTTAGAATGTCGGTTGTAGAAGGCCTGCGTAACATGTACTACGACTATGCCCACCAAAAAGCTGAAGACATGCCCGGATTACGAAGAGACCTGTATGGCGAAATTGTAGACGTTTTTTTCCGGATCCGAAGACGATGATGAAGAGTGACCAAGAATCGAAGCAGTCTTGAATCCTATAGCAACGGCTCTTTTCAGAGCCAAACACTTTTCTCGAAAAGTGCCCATTAACCTCGAAAATACGCAAAATAGTTGTGTTTTGTTGTTATTTATTTCTATCTATCGAAAACAAATAGTTGTATATATCTAAATATAAGCCGGGGTAGCTCGGTGATTTAGTCGCTAAGTAATAAGTACATGTATCTTATACGAGAATATGAGTTCGAATATTGCTAAAATGTTTTTCTCTTCAATTTATCAACGTCTTAAGATAATTTCAATAGTACAAAATAATACATATCAATTAAATTTCTGATTATTTCCTTAATCATAGCTACAAATGCGTGTAGACCCATGTTTATTCCTTGTGATCAAATGTATATTGGTAAATGTATAATGAACATGATAACACGAGTTACGTCCCTTGAATCAAGCTGGTATACATGTATAATTACTCGACAACAAAATCACTCGTATAATATGCTTAAATATACCACATACAGAGGTATAACTAAAGACGCGTCTTCACCTTTTTGTGCGTAAATACTCCTTTGTTTATGACAATGAAAATAGCTTTTTTTGCGTAAATACTCCTTTGTTTATGACAATGAAATAGCCCCCCCCCCCCCAACCCACCCCGTTGTCACGATTCCGTTGATATAAATTAGATTTGATACATACACGTATAAGAGGCGCCCGACCAGTATGAAATACTGCTTTTCGATACATGCGACGGTATGTTGTAAATCGAACCGTCTCGCCCGGCGTACATTTTCATAATTAGCCGCGTGTAATTAACGGAAGTTCACTGCCTATAGTGTTCGGTTACAACCGTTAACTTCCGAAGACTGCCGACGAGATGTTGCGATTGTATCCCATTGTTCTATGACGTCATCAATAACGTTACCATGGAGCGTCACAATATCTTTCTCGGCAATTCTAAGTTATGTGGCTTATATATATATCACTAGTATACCATGCAGTTATTTCTACTGTCCAGTGTCTGGTCAAGCCTGCAGTCGAGCGCACAGACCGTGACCGCGTAACGGTAAATGGTGTGCCTTTCACTCAATATACTAAATGCGCTGACACGCGTCAGAATGTGTACTGACAATGTGTGTACACGAGTTTCTCGTTATGGCCTATGACACTTGAAGTCAGGGGTATAAATACCCGACGACAATCTACTGTCATCACTTAATCTTGAGACAATCATGAAGACGAAAGCAAGAAACTCCCGACTCGATCAACGATTCACTCTGCTGAATAGCGAACGTCGATTCCGAAGAGCCTGTGAACAGATCGTACAACTGAATTACAAGCTAGACGAGTTGCAGTCCCGTTACCTCGGTGCCAAGAGAGACGGACTGAGAACCTTTCGCTACAGCTACAGACTTAGAATGTCGGTTGTAGAAGGCCTGCGTAACATGTACTACGACTATGCCCACCAAAAAGCTGAAGACATATCCGGATTACGAAGAGACCTGTATGGCGAAATTGTAGACGTTGTTTCCGGATCCGAAGACGATGATGAAGAGTGACCAAGAATCGAAGCAGTCTTTGAATCCTATAGCAACGGCTCTTTTCAGAGCCAAACACTTTTCTCGAAAAGTGCCCATTAACCTCGAAAATACGCAAAATAGTTGTGTTTTGTTGTTATTTATTTCTATCTATCGAAAACAAATAGTTGTATATATCTAAATATAAGCCGGGGTAGCTCGGTGATTTAGTCGCTAAGTAATAAGTACATGTATCTTATACGAGAATATGAGTTCGAATATTGCTAAAATGTTTTTCTCTTCAATTTATCAACGTCTTAAGATAATTTCAATAGTACAAAATAATACATATCAATTAAATTTCTGATTATTTCCTTAATCATAGCTACAAATGCGTGTAGACCCATGTTTATTCCTTGTGATCAAATGTATATTGGTAAATGTATAATGAACATGATAACACGAGTTACGTCCCTTGAATCAAGCTGGTATACATGTATAATTACTCGACAACAAAATCACTCGTATAATATGCTTAAATATACCACATACAGAGGTATAACTAAAGACGCGTCTTCACCTTTTTGTGCGTAAATACTCCTTTGTTTATGACAATGAAATAGCTTTTTGTGCGTAAATACTCCTTTGTTTATGACAATGAAATAGCCCCCCCCCCAACCCACCCCCGTTGTCACGATTCCGTTGATATAAATTAGATTTGATACATACACGTATAAGAGGCGCCCGACCAGTATGAAATACTGCTTTTCGATACATGCGACGGTATGTTGTAAATCGAACCGTCTCGCCCGGCGTACATTTTCATAATTAGCCGCGTGTAATTAACGGAAGTTCACTGCCTATAGTGTTCGGTTACAACCGTTAACTTCCGAAGACTGCCGACGAGATGTTGCGATTGTATCCCATTGTTCTATGACGTCATCAATAACGTTACCATGGAGCGTCACAATATCTTTCTCGGCAATTCTAAGTTATGTGGCTTATATATATATCACTAGTATACCATGCAGTTATTTCTACTGTCCAGTGTCTGGTCAAGCCTGCAGTCGAGCGCACAGACCGTGACCGCGTAACGGTAAATGGTGTGCCTTTCACTCAATATACTAAATGCGCTGACACGCGTCAGAATGTGTACTGACAATGTGTACACGAGTTTCTCGTTATGGCCTATGACACTTGAAGTCAGGGGTATAAATACCCGACGACAATCTACTGTCATCACTTAATCTTGAGACAATCATGAAGACGAAAGCAAGAAACTCCCGACTCGATCAACGATTCACTCTGCTGAATAGCGAACGTCGATTCCGAAGAGCCTGTGAACAGATCGTACAACTGAATTACAAGCTAGACGAGTTGCAGTCCCGTTACCTCGGTGCCAAGAGAGACGGACTGAGAACCTTTCGCTACAGCTACAGACTTAGAATGTCGGTTGTAGAAGGCCTGCGTAACATGTACTACGACTATGCCCACCAAAAAGCTGAAGACATATCCGGATTACGAAGAGACCTGTATGGCGAAATTGTAGACGTTGTTTCCGGATCCGAAGACGATGATGAAGAGTGACCAAGAATCGAAGCAGTCTTGAATCCTATAGCAACGGCTCTTTTCAGAGCCAAACACTTTTCTCGAAAAGTGCCCATTAACCTCGAAAATACGCAAAATAGTTGTGTTTTGTTGTTATTTATTTCTATCTATCGAAAATAAATAGTTATATATATCTAAATATAAGCCGGGGTAGCTCGGTGATTTAGTCGCTAAGTAATAAGTACATGTATCTTATACGAGAATATGAGTTCGAATATTGCTAAAATGTTTTTCTCTTCAATTTATCAACGTCTTAAGATAATTTCAATAGTACAAAATAATACATATCAATTAAATTTCTGATTATTTCCTTAATCATAGCTACAAATGCGTGTAGACCCATGTTTATTCCTTGTGATCAAATGTATATTGGTAAATGTATAATGAACATGATAACACGAGTTACGTCCCTTGAATCAAGCTAGTATACATGTATAATTACCCGACAAAAAAATCATTCGTATAGTATGCTTAAATATATACCACATACAGAGGTATAACTAAAGACGTGTCTTCACCTTTTTGTGCGTAAATACTCCTTTGTTTATGACAATGAAATAGCTTTTTGTGCGTAAATACTCCTTTGTTTATGACAATGAAATAGCCCCCCCCCCCCCACAACCCACCCCCGTTGTCACGATTCCGTTGATATAAATTAGATTTGATACATACACGTATAAGAGGCGCCCGACCAGTATAAAATACTGCTTTTCGATACATGCGACGGTATGTTGTAAATCGAACCGTCTCGCCCGGCGTACATTTTCATAATTAGCCGCGTGTAATTAACGGAAGTTCACTGCCTATAGTGTTCGGTTACAACCGTTAACTTCCGAAGACTGCCGACGAGATGTTGCGATTGTATCCCATTGTTCTATGACGTCATCAATAACGTTACCATGGAGCGTCACAATATCTTTCTCGGCAATTCTAAGTTATGTGGCTTATATATATATATCACTAGTATACCATGCAGTTATTTCTACTGTCCAGTGTCTGGTCAAGCCTGCAGTCGAGCGCACAGACCGTGACCGCGTAACGGTAAATGGTGTGCCTTTCACTCAATATACTAAATGCGCTGACACGCGTCAGAATGTGTACTGACAATGTGTACACGAGTTTCTCGTTATGGCCTATGACACTTGAAGTCAGGGGTATAAATACCCGACGACAATCTACTGTCATCACTTAATCTTGAGACAATCATGAAGACGAAAGCAAGAAACTCCCGACTCGATCAACGATTCACTCTGCTGAATAGCGAACGTCGATTCCGAAGAGCCTGTGAACAGATCGTACAACTGAATTACAAGCTAGACGAGTTGCAGTCCCGTTACCTCGGTGCCAAGAGAGACGGACTGAGAACCTTTCGCTACAGCTACAGACTTAGAATGTCGGTTGTAGAAGGCCTGCGTAACATGTACTACGACTATCACTGGTAGCCCTGTTCTGTTAATTTTCGTTCTTAAACTGTTATTTTAACCATATTCGTGATATTTCAAATATTTATGTTGGTTTTATCTGTTTTACTGTTATTATCAAAATTTTAGTTATCTTTAACTAAAAGCATGTTATTATTTTCTAGCACACGTTATATTTTTGCTGCTGTGTTATCTCTATCTTTGCATGCGTTTGTCTTTTTAAAATGATGTTAGATTTAGTGGCTGATGTTATTATTTATTTTGCATTGTTATTCATTTCATTTCACGTGTTAGTGTCAGCAATGATTGTTAATGAATTTGTTTCCCATGTTATTGCCAGAATGTTACGTGATTTTTATGTGAAACTTTGTTTGCATCAACAAAACATGTGATTATTTACGTGACCACGTTACAAGTAACGTTGGAAACGTTATTTTGTTTTGAAAGCGTTATTTTTTTTTCGTGGAAATACCACTGCCTATTGTTCTCATTGACCCCCTACGGCGACAGCGCAGTGAGCCGGCGGGCGAGCTTCGCTAGTGTGTTGACCACTCACCCATAACGAGAGCACGGCTCCCAATATATAGTCGACTTGCGGTATCGCTGTCAATGTATCGCTACCGTATCGCATGTGCTGTGCAACTGAGCATGGAATATATATAGTTTTCAGTTACTATATTTACAGTTCTTTTTCTCCAAAGTTTGCATTCACTGTATAAACTTATTGAAAATTCCTGACATATTAGGGTTGTGTTGGAATCGGCAAGGACGTTTAAATCCTTGGAATCGGTCATAGTTTAAACTACACTGTACACAGATTTGATGTTTTTTAACGTATTGTGTATTTCAAGTTTATTAATTATTACGTTATAAATATAATATATAAATATGTTTCTGATAACTTACGTAATCTGTTTTGATTAATGAAATTGTGTTCATTTCTTGTATGGCTGATTAACAAAATTATTTGTCGAAGTTATGCATATTATGGAATCTGTTTTGATTAACGAAATTGTGTACATTTCTTGAATGGCTGATTTATATATATCACAACATTATTTGAGGCATATTTTGGAACAAGTGCTATATATTCAAAATGAACATTACAAAATCTACTATAATTCTATATGATATGTCGTATCGTACAGGGAAGACACAAATACATATCAAATGCACGTGTCTTGAATACAGTTACAATACGCATGATGCAAACTGACATGCATTTATTAAATTAAATACACTGTATTGTACGTTTTGTCTACGTTATGAAAAGTGAAATATATATTCAAGTTCATGCTAAAATCACTGTCAAAACAAACTCCATTGTATCCGACGTAATTTGCTACCGCGCAGGGACATGTAACATGCGCAGCGACCCGTGAAAATTGCCCGCGGGTCAAGCAGTGTGGATCTTTTAATTTATTTTTCTTTTTTTTTAAGTATTATTATCTACGCTAGAAGGCAGTTACCATTAATTTTTTATGTACTGTTTGGAAAATCGGCTTGTTAACTTAAGCCGTTAACTTTTAACTTCAACAAAGATTATTGTAAAATGGCACCGCGACATAGAGTCATCTAGCTAAAGGAAAACTATACTCTACTATCATAGAATTTTATTTAAAATTTTGTAAACTACTTCTTGGTTTGAAGGAAAGTACACCAAACTACATGGTTTATGGAGAATTGGGTACAAGACCACTTATAATTGATATAAAAATAAAGATGATTAACTACTGGTCGACTATGATGATATCTAAAGAAAGTAAAATGAATGTTATATGAAATCATATGCTATACCATGTATTTACAAACGAAAACAGAGCAGTTACATACTTAATGTTTATACAAAACATTTTAAATGAGTGTTGTCTTATATATATATGGAACTTGCAGCAAAATAACTTGTATCCACAATGGATAAAAGCGCAAGTTAAACAAATATTATACGAACGATTTTTACAGAAATGGAATCATGACGTTTTTTCATTCTTCAGTGTCAGTATGCTATAGAATATATAAAAAAGAGTTTAATTTTGAAAAATATCTTGAATTATTGAATGATAACGAAAGATTATTAATGTGTAAATTAAGAACAAGAAACCATAAATTTATTGTTGAAACTGGTAGGTGGAATAATATAGAATATCAAAACAGAATTTGTCCTTTTTGTGATACAAACGATATTGGTGATGAATTTCATTATTTACTAAAATGTCCATTTTTTACGCTGGAAAGAAGGTTATATATTAACAAGCAGAGTTCAATCTACGATTATTATTCGTGGGTCCTTTTCAATGGTTTTTGTGAAAACCATGGGTCCCACAGTGTTATAGATACCCATTCCCGGAAATTTCATGGGTCCTTTTAAAATTCTGTGAGTACAGGACTCGGGATGCGCACGTAGTTTTAACACTGAACAAGTACTACTATACGCAACCAAATATTCTAAAATTCTCACTACTTATGAATTCTGTTAATATTAAAACATTAAGAAATTTATGTAAATTTATCAAGGTTATTTTCCAAAAGAATTTATGATTTGTCCTTCCATATATGTACATATTTTCTACTTGTCAAATTTTTGAAATTGATATTTATATATTATGTTTCTCTATTCAATGTATTTGTCAAAGAGAACTAATAAAGAAACTTAAAACTTGTCACGATAAAATGAGGTGTGTTCTCCTTTCAAGACTCTCGGAGTCATTAGTTGCCGGACACCTAGATATCCGCATTTCGGTGTCAGGACATGTATTGTGGTAACGAGACTTATTTGGTGCGTGACGTAATCGACCCTTTGCGAGGCAGCGCAGCTCATCACTATCAATGCTTGCATACGGCGCTCGACACACCTACCTGTGATTTTCAAAAACGTCTTTTCAGCGATTGGGGATTGTTGCTACGTTTCTCTGATTTTTTTATATTATTAAATAGCATTGTCATGAACTTTCGTTTTCTTACAAAATATCAAGCAAGGCGGGACGAAAGCGTAATTGTGAGAACCGCGATGGACAACGTAACCCTGTACAATTTCACCTGGATGCGGAGGCTGGTGGATAATTATGTATATATAATGAGGGTAAAACTTTCGTGTAGATTTCTTACTTTTTTGCAATGATTTATGCATTCTTTCTAAAGACTGTAGTAAAAAGTAACACATACTTGTATTCATCTTAGCGATTAAAGGCCCACTACCGTTCCGAAACGGCTTTAAATTTTTAAAGTGGGAATGTAAAACAAGATCGATAATTTTGTAGAGTCTTAAGAATTATTAACTTACCGTTAATACTATATTTATCATCACCTTCTGAACGATTTGATTAAAATAAATAAAATGTTTATTTTCATAACGCGGGTCGCATTATGTTTCCCGCCGTCGTCGTCCTAAATACCGGGCGGTAGTTGACTATCACTGCGCCAGACGGCAAAACAGCGAATTGACTCTCCATTGTTTTCACATATTACGCAGGAAATCTTGCATATGTTTGGTGTCGTAACCTTGTTTTAGGTCATCGGTACGCATTTTCTGATGTTATTAATGGTTTTTTAAGAAACCTTTATATTTTGCTCCGGAAAGGTAATGGGCCTTTAACATTTTTCTACATATTTAAATTCTCCCTCTCTCTCTTTCTTTCTTTCTCTGCCTCCCTCTCTGAGTGACAGGTCACAGCACTTATAGGTTCTCGCCATGTCTGCTAGTGTGATTATCCTGTTTAGACAGGAATTTACACTAGACCTATACACGGTGGAGAAGGTTAACGGAATCGTGATGCGCCCTGACTTACGAGGGTCGACTTACGGGGCGCTTATATTAGGCGGCACTAGTAGGAGCACGAAGCGAGAAAATGGCCGACAATAATTGTATACACTTTATAGACAAAGATATTGAAAGGGAACATTAACATTGAAAGTTGCTAGTAGACGTAAAAATTTCTCTTTATGAGTTGCAAATTGGTTGAAATCTTAGCGAAGTACGGGATTAGCTGGGCGGGTGGTTACGTTATGTATAGTAATCTTCAGAATTAAACCAGAGACTTAATAGTTTTACTGTAATTTAGTAGACATGCAATATTCTATCATAAATTTTGATTCATATATTGTATATGGGGGTTGGGGGTTTATACGTATCGACATTAAATCTACATTGAAATCACGCAAAAACTGCAGATAATTATAACATTTAAATTTTGTGGAACTACACGTGTAAAAATTCATGTTGCCAGAAACATTTTAATTGTCAATCTGTTTTAGTGCATTACAAACACAATAATTACTTCTTTTTATTTATTTTGAATTCCAGAACGGTTTAAGAAACCACAACTATGTACATGAATTATAGGAATGAATAAAAATCACGATTTTGATCAGATATTAATATTTCCATTCCAGGTTCTGCATCCCATTGAGAACATCTTGGGAAATTTCTGTTATCGTTGAATCCATTTGTATGTGTATGCTTATAAGAAGTTTACTTGAGTAAAAAGTATTGTTAAAACTAATAAATAAACAGGCCGCGATATTTCCCGTGAGACATTGGGATTATCTTTCCTCGTGAGCTTTGAATCGATCCCAACTTCAAGTGGAACCTTAAGTACTAATTGCCATCATTTATAAGTATGACATCGAACAAGTTTTATGTTGACAGCTGACGGCGGAATTTGAAGATAAAGTACATCCTTTGTAGGACGTAAGACATTCGCTTCCTTTTGTTGATAAATACAGTTTTTATACGGATCCAACAGAGGGCCCTAAGACCAATTTTAGAGGTTTCTGATTTTTGATCTAAACCTCTTAAACGTCTATAAATGGTCTCTGGTGGGTCCATAAATAAAATATATCAAATGTAGCTAATTTTCGGATCCCTGTGATATTACCATATATACATGAAAACAAGTCGATGCTTTATTTATGTATGTATGTATGACAACAGAAACATGTACAAATGTATTGGTTTATGATAAATTGACATTTTTATCCGATTATGTGTCAAAGAAAGATTTGTTTTCCTGCACCAATATTCAGAATTTGTTAGAATAACGGCAGAATACTTAATTTTTAACAAGTTTCGGCAGGATTAGCTTATGTGTTTTTTTTATTCAGTGTTAACCCTTAATATTAGGACTTTTCCTTAGAATTCCAATTCGATCAGAAAAAGTAAGTATTCTGCCGTAAAATTAAGTATTTTTCTGTCCGCTGTCGCCGCCGTGACAGCCGACTAACAAACAATCAGAGGCTATCAGTTACAAGTACCCACCTTTGTTTACATGCACGGCTATCTATTGCTGCATAGTCGGGGTCAAACTTTTCCGATGCGACAGTGAAATTGACACATTCGGCGATAGAATTAAATATTTCGTCGGTTATATTATACTTTCTGCGCGAAGATTAACAGATTTTCTGACTGACGTTGGTAATTATCGAGAGGACGCGCCGAGCCGTGACGGCCGAGTACACACGGCTTGCACAGGTAAACATTAGGTTTGTGAAACGGGCCAAGCTATCCCATTGTAGACTACCCCTGTGATATTTATGTTTACGACATGCATGTACTAAAACTACTTTATTTTTCTCTAATTCTTGCTACCTGGCGAAACATGCATTTTCAACCTTTTTTCGGGAGAGTTCCGATACGAGCGGTAAAATATGAATTACTGTTTGTACTGATGTGAATTGTGTTGATACTAAATGCTGTTCGAGGTTCTCGTTTCAGATATCGTAAGACCAGAGAAGAAGATCGAAGAAAATACCAGGCTGACGTTATGATGCAAAACTTATCAGCTGAAGAGGATTAATCTTGAAATAAATGAAATTATACGACATAAGTTCATGTGTTAATTTTTACCAATTTCCAATTTGTAAAGCTTGTCTACACACCTTGTATACATGGCTTCGATCTGCGATTGAAGACGATTCTGTAGTTCTAGGTCATTGATATTCAATTAATATAGTATACAAATGTACCTGAGGTTCTTGTTTCAGATATCATAGTGTAGGACAAGAGAAGATCGAAGGAAATACCAAACTGACGTTATCACTTGTGTTAACTGTTGAAAAACTGAAGAGGACAATGCAATTGATCGTGTTGATTTTTTTACATCCCTGAAAAACTTTGATATATTTTCCCTATAAATGGCGTTTTGTAACACCAATCCAAGGACGTATAAATTATACTATTATTATGTACTTATAAATCCTTGCACCAATCACAGAGTTCCTTTGATGTGGTCACAGGTAACCTTCAACCCCTCACCGATCTGTCGACACCCGAATGCCAATCCCACTCGAAACTTCCAACGATTAACAATGGATTTCATCAGACCAATATCACGCTTGCGCGTCATTGCGTAAGAAATCAATCTGATCATCAAATCCATTACAACATCTGTCAGTCTGCTCTAGACTATGTTCCTAATTTGATCAGTAATTAAAATAGTGATACCTCTGCAAACTTTGCATTTTATTACTGCTTATCCATACATCAAATTACAGATAACATATATACAAGTATTATCTATAAGGTATCATATTTTAATATTAATGAATTCAGTGTATATCTTAATCAGTGCCGTCTATGAACAATACCTTTTAGAAAACAATTAGGGGCGTAATTAAATGCTCGACATATCATTGAGTAATAATACAAAGATATTTTACTACATACAGTTGAATTCTGGTGATTTTTATGAACGTATTAATCAGTATCAATTTCTAAAAAATCGAAGAAATGTCTGAATCCTCGACTCACTCATGTCACACAAACGCCACCGCCCCATGTATACAGACCGCACACCCCTCCCCGTCATGAAATAACTACACCCTGCGTGATCCACGACGACCTTTCTGTTCCTGTCAAACTTATCAGTACCTGGTCATCACGTGTTCAGCCACGCGTAAACTGTAATATGGTGTGTTTTAACAGGTGTAAAAAAAATCCTCAAGAGACAGACTTATCTAATATATAAAAAAGAATTTGGATTTGAAAATTATCTTATAAAATTATCGGAAATGGATAGAGTATACATAACTAAATTCCGTACATCAAATTTAAAAGTTCCAATTGAGACTAGAAGACTGCGTTATGTTGAGAAACGTGAAAGAATATGCCATTTATGCAATGAAAATATCGGGGATGAATTTCACTCTCTTTTTGTATGTAAACACGAAGAAATAAAAAAAAATATACGTATTAAATATATCCCACAGTATTATTATAGTAATCCCAGTCTTCATAAGATGGGTGGCTTTACAGGTATTTGTAATATCCAATTATTGAAGAAGGTGTCTCTATTCATTAGAAAAATGATGGTATTTTTGTAGATGTGAATAAAAGCTATGATAGTAGTACGGTATAAGTATTTTTAATTTTCAAATTAATTTTCCATATTTTAGTAATTGGTAATGATATATATTGTCCATCCTGCCACGTGCAGTTAAAAATGTAACTTGTATAATCCATGTAACACATTAATGTGTCTGGGAGACTATAATGAAATCTTTGAAACTATCTTCTGAGTTGCAGTGACATGGATTAATTACATATTAGAGTACCCGTTGACTGGTTAGACTAGTCTGTGAATCAAAAGCACGACAGGTGGGCTTTCCATGTGTTTTCGTGAGGTATGACCCCGTTGTCTTGGTCACGCTAGAACCCCGCGGCGATTTACGTGCCAAGCCACGCAACCGTATTAGTTCTCAGGTAACTTTCTGGGTACAACTCCGCCAATTTTCGTTATGGGTTCGTTGGAATGGCCACGCGTGTTAGAGTTGCCGCTGGCGGTTAATTGCCAACCTTTGTCCATGGTCCGTAAACATGAGGTTAAAAGAGAAATTTTAGTGATAGATTGGATTAAATATCCCTCTTGCTAAATAACATTTTTGTGGGAAATCGATTTTTATTTTTTTATACTAGTTGGGCGACACCTGAAGGAGTGTCGCGGATGAAATGAAGAGAAGAGAAAGGGAAGATAACTCTTGCTGTTACCCTTAAACGGGACCAATTCCATTAGGTTATTGTAACGTTTTTTTCCCATGTGTGCTTATTTTGCCAAACCTTATCTGATTATCTTTAATCAGAATAAGGAGCACAAAACGTTTTTAGAAGATTCGTCCCAGACTAAGCGTTTCGACCAAAGGCAAAACCAGACTCAAGATGTTTTGTTTTAAAGATATTTTATTAATTTGAAGACATTAAAATACCAATGATGAATCCACCAACTTTTTCTAGTAATTCAAATTATTATGGAGATTTGTCTTGTCTTTCTTTAGTGTAATAGAACCCATTCCCAGAATTTTCCAATTCTGGTGAAGTAGTATTACCATGGTTGCTCTTGGTGAAATATTCTGGTTCTAATGACACTGAAATTTAGATACCACTTATTTTTGGTAAATATACATTAGCAATATGTATAGATGTACTGGTCAATTTGTTTAAAACCATATATAACCAATATTTATTCCTTTAATTTTAGTGATACCGGATCCGGTTTTGTTACCAGTACCGGTTCTGTAACCGATACCGGTTCTCTGTTAACCGTTACCGGTTCCCAAGTATTTTCAAGGAATTTTTACAAAGTAGATAAATTATATTAATTTCATTATTTAGAAATTGAACAAATACTGGTTATCTGGTAAAAAATTACCAATACCATAAAAATTCCAATAGAGAACTTAATTCTCTAAGATAGTTTTTGTTGGTAACCGATACCGGTTTACCTGAGTTACCATTAAAATATTGGTAAAGTGTAAAACCACATATTGGTTCTAATAATAAGAGCAACCTTGGTGTAACAACTAAACCAGGATTGGAAATAAGACTCGTTTCCTATTTCCTTACCAATTCCGATTCGTTGTCAACCATTATTGTGGTTCTAGATCATTTGCTTTTGATTCCTATCAAGTCTGCGGGCTAAGCTCCGTCTAAGATTGGAATGCCTTGATAGAAGGGAGGCAACCGCTATTTATACTTTTCGCGGCAGCGCGTGCGATCGACCTTTTCCGGTTTCACGCACAGGAGAGTTCCAACTGTCGTTGTTGTTGACTGCCTTTCTTCGTGAGTGGACTATCATTAAAATAACCATCGGAAACTCTTTAAACAAGGTAAATACCTTATGAATCGTTCAATAAGGTTTCCATGTATGTTCCGTTGCCGTAGTTATTGTATAATTGTCATATTTTACTTCGTTTTTACATCCGAAGCGTAAAGTAAGCAGACTTCCGGGTTTTGGCACCCTGCCAATTTACCGGACAGCTTCAACTGGATTTGACCTTATTTACTCACTTCAGACTTGTTAATACATGACATCCTGTATATGAGTGAATTAATTACCCCTTTTAACATTTGTCAGATGTATTAACTTCTCTTCCGTGGTCAATTATGGTATATAAACCAGATTTAATTTCTGCCATGTTATGTGACATGCGTACCGGTCAAAAACCGTTACGTCAGTCAAATATTTCGATTCATTCACATTTTGACGACTTTGTCTTTTTATTAAGGGAATCTAATATTCGTAACATTGCCCCCTTCCTTGTAAGACATTCGTCCCGAATGTAACTTTTCGAAATATTTGTAATTTTCTGCCACTTAATTGGCAATTAATTTTTGATTTCAGAACGAGGCTGGAGCATGTGCGCACCGGTACCGCAGACGACATGTTCACAGTCGGGCAATTCCCGATTATATGTACTTAAATGACTTAGAGGATTTTCTCCAGTGGTAACCCATATGCATATAATTCAACAAAGCCATTATGAAATTTGGAAAATGAATTTATATGGAGGATTTTCTTTGGATTTTTTTTCCTCAGGCAAGTAAAACTGTAGGTAACAAACAACAATGATTATTAATGTAGTAACATATGTACAAACTGTCTCAACTCTGAATGATTAAAGTAATGGACATCCAGATATTTCTGAAGTTAATATTGTAATAAATATGTAGTAATATATTTAATTAAATTTGAATTTCTTTATGATATTAAAGTAAAAATATATTTTTCATAATCCATTTTCTTTGATGAATTGATTATTTAAAAGAAAAATATTTGATGTGAATTTGAATAATGATGATAATTTAGATATCTACTAATAATAGTTACATTTTGAAATTTGAGTGTCCTTTCTATATGTGATTCTTTAAAAAGTCTTAATAAATTTAACATTGATGACACTGTCTATGAATTGTCCAGTTTACATTTCCTCTAACTGCTGCTTTACAGCGTCCACTAGGGTGTCAATTTCCAAGTAGTCACACTCGGCCAAAAGTTCTTTGAGGTGAAAACGGGTGACGGGCAATAGGAGTTCACTATTGGGATTTCTAAGGTAATTTAAAATGGTCCTGTAATGCTTGGGATCCCTATCCAGAAAATATGTGAACACACTCTCCTTATTGTAAGGTTGAACCGTTTTACCACGGTCATCCATCATCCTTGCCAAGACTGATGTAGGTTCTGTGAGGAGGGTGTTGGGGCATGTTTCAAAATGAGTCCCTCCCACGTTCAGCATTACTCTCTGACTCTGGTTGACTGCGATGGTGGCCAATTTGGTGTCAATCTTTGAGAGGATCTTTGTTGGCTCATATCTTACATTCGCACTTGTTTCAGAAACGGCATATTCCTCTAATTCCTCTGAGTCCAATGTTATTGCTAAATCGGCTGGAGGCACGGTGGAGCCACTCACTGATGTCGCCGTACTCTCCACTTTACGGAACTTGTTGTAGACGGCCTTAGGTTTGGTCGGTTTCCTGACGGGGGCACACTCAAGTTCGACCACCACGTCCTCTACAGCCTTCCGCTTCAGAGTAAGCTCAGTCGGCTTTCCTCTGTTGGATTTTGACGGGACCGGAGCAATGACATCCTTAATAGGTTGCTTAGTCTTGCGGATTCCCTCATCGAAAACTTGAGGCTTCCTAATCACCAGGACGTCCTTATGTCGGTTCTGTTGGAAGGACTCAAACTCTTGTCTTTCCTCCTCTCCGAATTTCATAGTTTCCCTTTTCACAATATGCAATGGACCTCTAGGACAGCCAGCGTGCTTGGAATCTGGTCGGGAGAATGTCATCTTGCAAATGGAGCATCGGTACCCGAAAACCCGAGTGGGAGGATGTCAGGTGCCTTTCGCAGTGACCTTTTTCCAAATTCCCTCTCGCATCTAATGCACTGCGAATACCGTGACCTGCAATCAAGAAATTAATCTGGTAAACTGCTTGTAACTTACTTAGTATAGTTGTACTTTACAGAGTTATCCCCCTTTACCAATTAGGTTTATTCTTACCCTCATAGGGTTTAAGATAGTTATGATGAACCACCTTTGGTTTTGATTTGGGACCCTTTTTACGGTAAAACTTGGTTTTACCAGTATTGGTATCGCAATTCCGGAACTAGCTTTTTACCCCCCCGGCTGGTGTCGTGAAGAATAAACTGAATAACCACACATTTGTGGTATATGTAGTTGTAATTTGCACCCAGATACAATATAAACTAGTTTAGAATCATTCTGTAAACTTATTCAGCAGCATCAATATCATTTAAGTGGATTGCGAAGAAAATAAGAAAATATAGTGAACTGCATTTCATTATTAACTAAATAATAATCACAAGGCAAGTAATAGATACAAGTGGTGTCGTGGTAAGTCCTGAGCTTTCAATGCTGACGGCCCGGGTTCAACCCTTATCGTCGGTAGATTGTTTTTATTTTTTTTTAATTTCATATTTTTATTTATTGTTAATTCACCATGCTTGAAAATATTCTTTTATTTTGTCTTTATATTTATTTTTGTTTTATTTTATTTTTATTTTCCAAAAGTTTATTCCAAACATAGACATGTATAGCATATACACTAAATTACGAACATCCCACTATTACGGCCACTTATGTGTGACTTCACACCTCGCTGTGCCTCACCTTCCCGCACGCAGCAACCCGTGAACAACTACCCGCATTGGGTACAATCAGTCAGTCTTTTGTTTCCGTCGACCTAATTATCAGATTATCTACCTGTACTAGGAGAGTGTTAATCGCCATCATTTGCATACTTGTGACTGGCAGTTGACGTGATCGAAACCACAAGTAATGCAACGTTCTTTCGATAGCCCTGGTGGCGAGATCGAACGATTTTAGGCAGTTCTTTCTCATACGTGTAACGCCAATGGAATTAAAATTCTTTAATGTATGAGATATATTGATCTTATTTCAGATATTTATGCAGTACCGTACGTCAATCATCTCATTTCAATAGATGTGTCATCTATTTTGTTGCGGTAAACAATCGGTGTTTTGCATTGGTTAAAAGTACGCTTGACTATTGCACAGTAATCTTTCAAACACTTTACCGATTGTGATCGTAAGTTAATACTTGACCAATCATTGCACATGGCGGGATAATTAAAATCGATTTACGTAAATATTAATAATAATTTACACAGATCAATACCAATTTTAAAACACATAGATTCTCATTTACCTCAGGTGATACTATGTGATAATTAAACCAGAGACATAGATAATTTAATAACTATCTAAATCTCTGATTAAACTAACGATATGTATTTGAATTATAATTAAAACATAATAGAAAGTAATGTCTAGAAAAAAGTATTTTCATTTAGATTGTCAACAATTACTTCAGTGAAATTCAGTTTAAGATTTAAATAAGCACACACCATTAACTGTATTTAATGAAAAAAATATGTCTATGCTCTAGAAATAAATGGTATAGTCATTATATGTCCCTAATTTATCAAACTTTAAAAAATATTTGTAAATTATTGGTTTTGATTAGATACGCATGCATTAAAATATGATATGATTAAGATTCTAATGGCCGACAAAACTAATTAATCAAAATATAGTATTTTGCAAATTTATCTTAACCAAAATATATCAAACTGGTTTTTCCCAACACGTACATGTACATACTCAGCATGCTATGTTATGTTTCTTATGGTTTTTTTTATATATAAATGTAATGTATATGTCATGTCAAGTTTATGTTGATGTCCCATGTATTGTATTTTGTAAATGTGTTAAATGCAAAAAAATTGAACAAAAAAATAAAAAAAAAATATATATAATATACATTTATATATACATGTATATTTCATTTTTCATAAAATTTCAATTTTGAAACAAAAATACAGTACATACCGGGTATATTATGTACCGGTCAGCTAGGATACAGAGTTTCTGTTCTTGATCGTCATGATCATAGAAGAAACCTGGTCCACCTCAGAATTAAGACCACCTCGCTTATTAAGACCACTTTTACTCAGACCACTGGGTGGTTTTAATAGATAGGTTTTAATGTAAATACTGTTATTACAATATTCTCAACACATGTTATGTAATGTTTCTGACGTCCCTTGCTCATACACATTTTCATTTACAGAGGTTCGGAGCGGTAGGGAGCTGGGTTTTCGAGAAAAAAATATTTCAAACATTAAAGGATAGATAACCACCCCATATATACATCTCTTCGTATCTGTAGCAGTGTGCAGCCAAGCGTGAAGGTGTGATACATTGATCATGACCACATCAAAACAATAAGCAGTGATCTAGAGTTGGCTGTTCTATTGTTTAGAGGATTAAGTGTCATTTTATAACGAAATCTTATCGTTTGGTTGTTTATGCAAATTAAATGAAAAAAATCGGAGGTGTTTAAAATATAAATGAAATTGTAATACATGTACGTACTATTCTGTACTAGGCAAATGTACTTATATAATTTGTAACACAATGTTTTTTTTCAGAGTAGATTATCATGTCAAAGTAAAAATTGCTGAGTGAATCTGCTATAATATATATTGAAACCACTGAAGCTTATAATTTTCGTTACTGTAAAGGAAATTTTAGAAATATCAACCCATTTCAAATGATTCGACTGAACTAATTAAGTCTTCCCATCTTCTCCTCCCGGTAGGAGTATGTTATGTTTTCATTACATTGTACAGATCAATATGAAATGTTTAATGTAAGTAGGAAACAAATTTGACATATTTCAGAGTCAGCCTAATTCAGGTATTCTCTGATAGCAGATAAAGCACATACCGGTAAACAGCTGATAGCTGACAGAGATTTTTTTCTCTCTTTCCTCTCTTTCCCCTCTTTCTCCCTGATATGTTGCCAAAGTAGTATTAGTGAAGTTATGAAGCATGAAAGTCATCCTTTATGACAATATACGTTAGTTATATACTTTTTGTATGTTACACGGTCTGGACAACCATTAATTTTTGTAGTTATAGATAGTATGGTGTTCTTAAACTTGCTAGATACATTTTTGTTAAAAGGAAATCCTTGATGTAATTCATATTAGTCATTAAAGGTCAAATACGTGTACGGTATTGCTTAAACATTATATGAGATTTTATATAATATAACCAGTAAGTTTTTTCTTGATATCTGAAGAATGCCTGTTTAGTTTTTAACAAAAAAAAATCAATTTAATTTGACATTACAAGTCACCATAATGCTGAAACTTTTCTTTATATAAACTTGACAACATAAATACTTCCTCTTTGATTGAAGGTTCTGCACTGAAATGCATTATGTGTATTTAGAATAACTGGACCTGTACAAAATGTGAGAAAATAAATCAATGTGATAAATTATTACGACCAAATAAAAACAATTATTTGTATTAGTTTTTCAGCCTTAGTTTAAGTCCTGTTTTCTTTGGATCGTTTTCCAATTTGCAGTTATACTGATAATATAACCATTGACTTATCAATCTTTAACACTCGAATCAACTCCTATCATCCAGAAGTTTTACCGCAGCAGTACTTTCAGTACTTTGATTTACTCTGTATATAGCGTCATTTAATCTGTCTAACACTACATATGGACCTTCCCACAGGCAACACAGTTTTGAACCATTTGCTTTCCGTGAATTATATAACCATATTGGATCTCCTTTTTCATACTTGTTGAGATTGAGATTCCTATCATGATTCTTCTTCATGTGTGTGGTTGATATTTTTAGTTTTTCACGAGCAAATTCATGTATTTTGTCTAGCCGTTTTGATAGGTCATATGCATAATCTGTATGTATTTTGTCTATTTCAGCCTCAACCCTGCCCAGTACAAGATCTACTGGTAGTGTGATTGATCGGCCAAAGACCATTTCATTTGGTGACACTCCCAGTGACTCATGATCAGCTGAACGGTATGCCATCATTAGTAGGTAAAGGTATTCATCCCAATCCTTAAGATTTTTAGAGACAAATGCTGATAGCATAGACTCAATTGTGCGATTGGCCCGTTCGATCATTCCGTCAGACTGTGGTCTGTATGGGGTTGTACAAGTTTTGTTGATACCGAGTATTTTACAGATTTCTGTAAATACATCTGACCGGAAGTTTGTTCCTCTATCAGAATGTAGTTCGGCTGGACAACCAAATATGGTTACCACTCTTTCAATGAACTTGTTGGCTATGGTTGTGGCTTGCTGGTTCCTCATTGGGATTGCCTCAACCCATTTTGAGAAATAATCTCCAACAACCAAAATATACATGTTTCCTTTATTGGTTTTAGGTAGGGGACCTATAACATCTATAGCCCACCTCTCCATGGGAGATCCCACAGTGTACGTCTGTAGTGGACTCTTACCCTTTTTGTTTGGGTTCTTCCGAACTGCACATTGGTCGCATATTTTACACCAGTGTGTAATATCTTTACTCATTTTGTACCAGAAGTACCTATCTCTGATCTTTGATAGGGTCTTTTTAACCCCAAGATGTGCTCCTGCTATACCATTGTGTAGCTGAGTGAGCACATACTCACAGAGACTTGTAGGGATTACTATTTGGTAAATGAGTTGTCCCCCTTTGTTTGACTCCCATTTATGACACAAAATGTCATTTCTTATGTTTAGGGAGTGAAAGCGAGACCAGTAATATTTTACACTTTCCTTCATATGGGATATGGCTGGCCATTCTGGCTTTTTGCCATCTTTTACCAGCAAATTACTTCCTTCAGGACATTGTCCTCAATTTGCCTAGTTTTTATGTCTATATCAACTACTTGTTTGCTGATATCAACATTTATTTTTCCTTTTTTTCAGGAGGCTGTCCCGTTTTATCTGAGTTTTGAATTGCTGATGCCCCTTGTGCCGACTACACAGCAATCAACAGAGTCATTGGGATTTCTCAAAAGTCTTCAGAAGTACAGTTAGTATTCCCAGTCATGGTTGGGTAAGACCTTGGCTCAGTAGGAAGAGTGATTATTTCATACTTTTCCTCAGCCTTTGAACAATGGCCGCAATGGTCTGATATACAGGGTCTGCGTGAAAAGTGCATCTGCATTGCCATGTGAACGCCCTGCCCTGTACTCTATCTTAAATGAATAGGTTGACAATAGCTCAAACCATCGAGCTAACTGCCCTTCAGGATTTTTGAAGTTTATTAGCCATGTCAGTGCCCCATGATCGGTTCTTACTTTAAAGAATTGACCGTAGAGGTAACAGTGAAAATGTTTCACTGAACTGACTATTGCTAAAAGTTCTCTCCTGGTTACACAGTATCTTCGCTCGGTTCTGCTAAATGCTTTGCTGTAGTAAGCCACTGGTCTCATCTACACCATTTTGTATTTGGGATAGAGTTGCTCGAAGGCTCTCATTCGAGGGCATCTGTATCCAGAATGAACAAAGAGCCATTTTTCTGGATAAGCCAATATGTCTGAGCTGGTTAAAGCACGTTTGAGCTGATCAAAGGCCACTTGGACAGTTTTCTGTCCAATTAAATCTCTGAAACTTTTCAGTAAGTTTATGCAGTGGTCTTGCTTTATCTGCAAAACCACAAACAAACTTCCTATAGTAGGAACAGAGTCCAAGGAAACTCCGTACCTCCTTAACTGATTGAGGAGTTGGCCAGTTTACAACTGCCTCAATTTTTTCAGGATCAGTACGAATTCCTTCTTCATTGACTACATGTCCCAAAAAAATTACCTCCCTTTGAAATAGTTTACATTTGTTACTATTTACTTTCAGGTTTGCTTCCCTGTAACCGAGTCAAGACCTGCCGTAAATTCTCAAGATGTTCATCAAAAGACTTGGCCATAACGATAGCATCATCAAGGTATATATCATGCATATCTTCCAAGCTATAGGGTTTGTGAGAGAATCTTTTCCATTAGTCTTTCGAATGTGGCTGGTGCATTGCATAACCCAAAGGGCATTCTTACAAATTCCCAAAGTCCCACACCCAGGAACAGAAAAGGCAGTTTTGGGGTCTGTCCTCTGGAGTTACCTCCACTTGCCAATATCCACTCTTTAGATCAATGGTTGAAAACCATTTTGATCCTGAAAGACTTTCAAGTGTTGTATCAGTTCTTGGTAAGGGGTGGACTGTCTTTGATTGTAATATCATTAAAGACGTCTGTAGTCAATACAAAACCGGATACTATTATCCTTTTTCTTTACAAGAACTATGTTAGAGCTCCAGGGAGGACTCTGATTTCTGAATTATGCCTTTACTAGCCATGCGTTCAAGCTCATCTTTGGCTATGGTCAATTTGAGATAGAGGAATACGTCTAGGAGAGGTTGACGTATGGGTGGTGATTCCCCTGTACAAATCTTATGTTGTACAATATCAGTTTGATTCCAAGATCTTCCTGAATGAAGTTTGAAAAATATAATGTTGAAACTCTAGTAGTAAGGATTTTAATTCCCTTTTCTCCTTCCTCCACTGTTATAGTCCTTAGAGGATTCTTGATACAAAAAAAAGTTTGGTTAAATGTTCCGGAAACAATATTTTTCATTTGGGATCAGGTTGTTAACCTTTAGCTCATTAAGTGAAACCTCTTTCTGTCTGGTTTCTACACATAGGCTGACAGCCTCAATATTGGCTACAACTGTAATCTTTGTACAGTTTGCAGCTAGAATTACCCATATTCAAGAAAACGCAAAGGTATGATACCCAAACTAGGGTCAACAATGGCTTTTGCCAGTAGTAAATTATTTCTCTCCATTAATATTGGTAGAGCTTCAACAATAGCGTTCTTATCTCTGAATATTGGGTCTATGAGCTTCCCCGGTAAAATGAGTTTCACTGTTTGGAGGGATTTCAATATCCTTACCAACAGATACTCTACAACATTTGGAATCAGTTCCTTCCTGGAACCTAAAACAAGGAACATTTTCTCCATCAACTGTCAAGAAGTTCTCTTTCAGGTTAATACCTACAGAGTGTGTGGTCATGAAATCTAACCCAAGTATTCCATTTTGCTTTATTTCAGCAATGAGGAATTCATGTGGTATATTTAAAGAACAAATTTCAATTGTTAACCAACATTTACCTATAAATGGTTTCCTTTCCCGGTTGCTGTAACCATATTAAGGTTTACACAAGTGACCTGAGGTTTATCATTGGAATCCAGGTTCTGTATGTATTGGTTACTCAATATTGATACACTGGCACCTGTATCTACTAATAGGGCAGTGTGTACTGTTTACCAATTTTGGCACAAGTAAAAAGGCCATCATCATTGTTATTAAAATTGTTAACTAAAACCTCCTTGGGTCTTTCCTCTATCTCAGCTGACTTCCGACCCTTGAACTCAGCACCTACTGGTTTCCCAGTACTGGTTCTTGGTTTTGACGGTTATCAGCCCTTTGATAGTTACCATTTTGTTGGTTTTGTTTGTTTGGCTGGAAATTTTGAAAGGCATTTCCCCTTGGTGGATTGTTATACCCTTGATTAAAATTTCCATTCTGGTTCTGATTCCCTTGGAATCTGGCACGGTTCTGACCATTACCATTATTACCACCATTTGATTGTCTATGGTAGTTGTTACCATTTTGATTGTTTACCATTCCAGACACTTGGTTGCCTGCTTTGGTTTTTGTTTTGCTGTTTAAGAGTTTCATGCAACTGTTTTGTAGTTCTGTCCAGTTGTAACATGCAGCGGTCAAGGTTCCAACATCAATTGTCTCCCCTTGATCTTTATCTGCCTGTTTACTGATCTGACATACACTAGTGTTGTCTTTCTCTTTATTGACCATGTGTACTGACTTGCCTCTTTGCTTGTCAGCTACTCTATGTGCCTCCAATCTTACTGCATGAGTTTCAGCCTCGTTGATATCTTGAGGCCTCAACTCCCGGATTCGCAATCTCATGTCTGAATCTTGGATGGCATCGATAAAATGATCCAAAGCCAAAACATTAGTGAGAGATGCATCCGCTGTTGGGTAGGCCTGTCATGTGAGTTTACGTATAGACCTGTGCCAATGCAGAGAGAGACTCGTTTTCTTTCTCTGACTCTTGTTTGAAGGCGTGCTCTATAACAATTCTGATCGTTCTACTGAGCCATACCTCATATTTAGGATTTTTGCCAGTGAATGGTAATCTTGTCTGGCTGAGGGGTTTAGTTCCATTAGAACTGCCCTTGCATCACCAGTAAGACTCCCTGCCAGATATAGAGCTTTGTCAGAATAACTCCAGTTATTTATTCTGGAAATTATTTCAAATTGAGAGAGGTATTCCTCGAAATCTTCTTTACCATCATATGTTTGTGGGTTTAGTCTTGTGTGGTTTTTATTTGAATTGTTGGTTCTATCTAAGGAATGAGGAGATCCTGCATGGTTACCATTCAAATTACCCAAAGATGGGCTGACCATTGTCACCCTGAGGAGTGTTGACCCAATGGATTTATCAAACACTTTCATTTAGTTTCTTATCCAGTATTGAAATATTTTCCTGAAAAGCCTGAAGGTCCTTATGTAGGTTACCCAGATTTCTATTCATTTCTTCCCTTATTTCATCTAATTCTCTGCTATTTTCTCTTCGTATCATTATAAATTGCTCTTCCAAATAACCCATAATTTCTCTTTTTACAATGTTAATTATGGTTCTATTTTCAGGTTGAACACTATCAATGCTCAAAAGGAGATTCTACCCTACTCAGATTACCTCCCCCTGGGACAAAGTACTTCGAAGATTCATCATTGTGTGTATCTTGGATCCTGCGGAATGAAATTTTCCTCATCAGAATTTGCCATCTTTAATGATTATCAGAACTCTGGATTTTCACCTTTGGTCTGCTATAACTCTGAGAGATTCTTGTCAAAACTGTGTTTGGTAAAAAATTTACCATTACAACTTGGAACAAGAGAAAAAAGATAATCCTGCCGAACGACGCCAATGTAACGTTTTTTTTCCCCTGTGTGCTTATTTTGCCCAAACCTTATCTGATTATCTTTAATCAGAATAAGGAGCACAAAACGTTTTTTTAGAAGATTCGTCCCAGACTAAGCGTTTCGACCAAAGGCAAAACCAGGACTCAAGATGTTTTGTTTTAAAGATATTTTATTAATTTGAAGACATTAAAATACCAATGATGAATCCACCAACTTTTTCTAGTAATTCAAATTATCATGGAGATTTGTCTTGTCTTTCTTTAGTGTAATAGAACCCATTCCCAGAATTTTTCCAATTCTGGTGAAGTAGTATTACCATGGTTGCTCTTGGTGAAATATTCTGGTTCTAATGACACTGAAAATTTAGATACCACTTATTTTTGGTAAATATACATTAGCAATATGTATAGATGTACTGGTCAATTTGTTTAAAACCATATTATAACCAATATTTAATTCCTTTAATTTTAGTGATACCGGATCCGGTTTTGTTACCCAGTACCGGTTCTGTAACCGATACCGGTTCTCTCTGTTAACCGTTACCGGTTCCCAAAGTATTTTCAAGGAATTTTTACAAAGTAGATAAATTAATAATAATTTTCATTATTTAGAAATTGAACAAATACTGGTTATCTGGTAAAAAATTACCAATACCATAAAAAATTCCAATAGAGAATTTAATTCTCTAAGATAGTTTTTTTGTTGGTAAACGTCGATACCGGTTTACCTGAGTTACCATTAAAATATTGGTAAAGAGTAAAACCACATATTGGTTTCTAATAATAAGAGCAACCTTAGGTGATAAAAACAACTAAACCCAGGATTGGAAATAATAGACTCGTTTCCTATTTCCTTCCCAAATTCCGATTCGTTGTCAAACCATTATTGTGGTTCTAGATCATTTGCTTTTGATTCCCTATCAAGTCTGTGGGCTAAGCTCCGTCTATAGATTGGAAATGCCTTGATAGAAGGGAGGCAACCGCTAAAATTATACTTTTCCCGGCCGGCAGCGCGTGCGATCGACCTTTTCCGGTTTCACGCACAGGAGAGTTCCAACTGTCGTTGTTGTTGATAGACTGGTTCCCGCCTCAGTTACCTCCCTTGCGTACGCTTCACTGAGGACCGGTAGCGAGTAGCCATCTTGAGTGAGAATTCCAACTCCAGAGTAGTGCGCATCATTTCTGCTCATGATATGTCATCATGGAGACGGCTACTTCCGTTAAGAGAAAATAACGTCATTAACGTCGTTCCTATGAACACACTACACTCTGTTAGCACGAAATGATTTCAAAACTTAAGATCTTATTTAATTTTGTTTATATATCGTTCAAATAAATAATTTATTCTTTACGTTAAGATCCGTCGCTTCGTGCGTAAAGGGATTTCCCACCGTCTAAAAAAAGTGATACCAGCGAACCGGATATGTAGATTGACCAATCAAAAAAATCATCATGGTTACCCGCTACCGGTCCTAGTGAGCGGAGCGCAGCCTGGCGGAGAGTAGAGAACTAAGGGAAGGGAACCAGTCTATGTTGTTGACTGCCTTTCTTCGTGAGTGGGACTATCATTAAAATAACCATTGGAAACTCTTTAAACAAGGTAAAAATACCTTATGAATCGTTCAATAAGGTTTCCATGTATGTTCCGTTGCCGTAGTTATTGTATAATTGTCATATTTTTCACTTCGTTTTTACATCCGAAGCGTAAAGTAAGCAGACTTCCGGGTTTTGGCACCCTGCCAATTTACCGGACAGCTTCAACTGGATTTGACCTTATTTAATCACTTCAGACTTGTTAATACATTACATCCTGTATATGAGTGAATTAATTACCCTTTTTAACATTTGTCAGATGTATTAACTTCTCTTCCGTAGTAAATTATGGTATATAAACCAGATTCAATTTCTGCCATGTTATGTAACATGCGTACCGGTCAAAACCGTTACGTCAATCAAATATTTCGATTCATTCACATTTTGACGACTATGTCTTTTATGAACAAGAGGCCGATGGGCCCTAACGGTCATCTAACTATTGGCACAATAACAAGAATAAAGAATAAAGTAGTGGCACACAGTTAAGGCAATCAAAAAACCTCTTTTATTAGAAGAAGTCCATGTCCTGATATATTTAATGAATTAGACCATGAATGAAGGTCCCTTGATCCCCACCATGCTGTAAATCCAATATCCAGTCTCAAGGTAGTCATTTATGTTACAGGCTCAATATCAGGTATCTATAGGCCTTTACGTTATTCACACGAAGTCGTTTAAAAGATTTTTAGCCTATTTGACCTGAATGAAGGTCAAGATAATTTATTTGAACAAACTTGTTAGCCCTTCATCCAAGCATGCCGCAGACCCAGTATGAGTACCCTGGGCCCATTGGTTCTTGAGAAGAAGTCGTTTAAAGATCTTAGCCTTTTTGACCCCTGTGACCTTGAGTGAAGGTCAAGGTCCTTCATTTGAACAAACTTGGTAGCCATTCATTCTAGCATGCCACAGACCCAATATCAGATCTCTAGGCCTCTTAGTTATTCACAAGAGGTCGTTTAAAGATTTTACCCTATTTGACCCCTGTGACCTTGAATGAAGGTCATTGTCCTTCATTTGAACAAAGTTGGTAGCCATTCATCTCTGCATGTCACAGGCCCAATATCAGGTCTCTAGGCTACTTACTTATTCACATGAAGTCGTTTAAAGATTTTAGCCTATTTGACCCCTGTGACCTTGAATGAAAGTCAAGGTCATTTATTTGAACAAACTTGGCAGCCCTTCATCCCAGCATGCCGCAGACCCAATATGAGTACCCTGGGCCATTTGGTTCTTGATAAGAGTTCGTTTTAAAGATTTTAGCATATTTGACACCTGTGACCTTGAATGAAGGTCAAGGTCATTCATTTGAACAAACTTGGTAGCCCTGCATCCCAGCATGCTACAGGCAAAATATCAGTACCCTGGGCCTTTCGTTTGAATGAAAAAGTTTCGCACTGCAGACTGCGGACGGCGCACGATGACGGACGATGCATGATGACAATAGATCTTCCTGACCCTTCGGGTCAGATGACCTAAAAATATACCAGAGCTTGAAGTCATTTAAGGATTTTAGTCTATTTGACCCCTGTGACTTTGAATAAAGGTCAAGGTTATTTATTTAAAACAACCTTGATAGTTCATATATAATATATACTGGCAGTGAACCTGAAAGATACAATTTAATTGATTGTCTATAAAAACACAACTAAAAATAAATGTAATTAAAAAACGGGACCAATTCCATTAGGTTATGAACAAGAGGCCGATGGGCCCTAACGGTCATCTAACTATTGGCACAATACAAGAATAAAGAATAAAGTAGTGGCACACAGTTAAGGCAAATCAAAAAAACCTCTTTTATTAGAAGAAGTCCATGTCCTGATATATTTAATGAATTAGACCATGAATGAAGGTCCCTTGATCCCCACCATGCTGTAAATCCAATATCCAGTCTCAAGGTAGTCATTTATGTTACAGGCTCAATATCAGGTATCTATAGGCCTTTACGTTATTCACACGAAGTCGTTTAAAAGATTTTAGCCTATTTGACCTGAATGAAGGTCAAGATAATTTATTTGAACAAACTTGTTAGCCCTTCATCCAAGCATGCCGCAGACCCAGTATGAGTACCCTGGGCCCATTGGTTCTTGAGAAGAAGTCGTTTAAAGATCTTAGCCTTTTTGACCCCTGTGACCTTGAGTGAAGGTCAAGGTCCTTCATTTGAACAAACTTGGTAGCCATTCATTCTAGCATGCCACAGACCCAATATCAGATCTCTAGGCCTCTTTGTTATTCACAAGAGGTCGTTTAAAGATTTTACCCTATTTGACCCCTGTGACCTTGAATGAAGGTCATTGTCCTTCATTTGAACAAATTTGGTAGCCATTATCTCTGCATGTCACAGGCCCAATATCAGGTCTCTAGGCTACTTACTTATTCACATGAAGTCGTTTAAAGATTTTAGCCTAATTGACCCCTGTGACCTTGAATGAAGGTCAAGGTCATTTATTTGAACAAACTTGGCAGCCCTTCATCCCAGCATGCCGCAGACCCAATATGAGTACCCTGGGCCATTTGGTTCTTGATAAGAGTTCGTTTTAAGATTTTAGCATATTTGACACCTGTGACCTTGAATGAAGGTCAAGGTCATTCATTTGAACAAACTTGGTAGCCCTGCATCCCAGCATGCTACAGGCAAAATATCAGTACCCTGGGCCTTTCGTTTGAATGAAAAAGTTTCGCACTGCAGACTGCGGACGGCGCACGATGACGGACGATGCATGATGACAATAGATCTTCCTGACCCTTCGGGTCAGATGACCTAAAAATATACCAGTGCTTGAAGTCATTTAAGGATTTTAGTCTATTTGACCCCTGTGACTTTGAATAAAGGTCAAGGTTATTTATTTAAACAACCTTGATAGTTCATTATATAATATATACTGGCAGTGAACCTGAAAGATACAATTTAATTGATTGTCTATAAAAACACCACTAAATGAATGTAATTAAAAAACGGGACCAATTCCATTAGGTTATGAACAAGAGGCCGATGGGCCCTAACGGTCATCTAACTATTGGCACAATACAAGAATAAAGAATAAAGTAGTGGCACACAGTTAAGGCAATCAAAAAAACCTCTTTTATTAGAAGAAGTCCATGTCCTGATATATTTAATGAATTAGACCATGAATGAAGGTCCCTTGATCCCCACCATGCTGTAAATCCAATATCCAGTCTCAAGGTAGTCATTTATGTTACAGGCTCAATATCAGGTATCTATAGGCCTTTACGTTATTCACACGAAGTCGTTTAAAAGATTTTAGCCTATTTGACCTGAATGAAGGTCAAGATAATTTATTTGAACAAACTTGTTAGCCCTTCATCCAAGCATGCCGCAGACCCAGTATGAGTACCCTGGGCCCATTGGTTCTTGAGAAGAAGTCGTTTAAAGATCTTAGCCTTTTTGACCCCTGTGACCTTGAGTGAAGGTCAAGGTCCTTCATTTGAACAAACTTGGTAGCCATTCATTCTAGCATGCCACAGACCCAATATCAGATCTCTAGGCCTCTTTGTTATTCACAAGAGGTCGTTTAAAGATTTTACCCTATTTGACCCCTGTGACCTTGAATGAAGGTCATTGTCCTTCATTTGAACAAATTTGGTAGCCATTATCTCTGCATGTCACAGGCCCAATATCAGGTCTCTAGGCTACTTACTTATTCACATGAAGTCGTTTAAAGATTTTAGCCTAATTGACCCCTGTGACCTTGAATGAAGGTCAAGGTCATTTATTTGAACAAACTTGGCAGCCCTTCATCCCAGCATGCCGCAGACCCAATATGAGTACCCTGGGCCATTTGGTTCTTGATAAGAGTTCGTTTTAAGATTTTAGCATATTTGACACCTGTGACCTTGAATGAAGGTCAAGGTCATTCATTTGAACAAACTTGGTAGCCCTGCATCCCAGCATGCTACAGGCAAAATATCAGTACCCTGGGCCTTTCGTTTGAATGAAAAAGTTTCGCACTGCAGACTGCGGACGGCGCACGATGACGGACGATGCATGATGACAATAGATCTTCCTGACCCTTCGGGTCAGATGACCTAAAAATATACCAGAGCTTGAAGTCATTTAAGGATTTTAGTCTATTTGACCCCTGTGACTTTGAATAAAGGTCAAGGTTATTTATTTAAACAACCTTGATAGTTCATTATATAATATATACTGGCAGTGAACCTGAAAGATACAATTTAATTGATTGTCTATAAAAACACCACTAAATGAATGTAATTAAAAAACGGGACCAATTCCATTAGGTTATGAACAAGAGGCCGATGGGCCCTAACGGTCATCTAACTATTGGCACAATACAAGAATAAAGAATAAAGTAGTGGCACACAGTTAAGGCAATCAAAAAAACCTCTTTTATTAGAAGAAGTCCATGTCCTGATATATTTAATGAATTAGACCATGAATGAAGGTCCCTTGATCCCCACCATGCTGTAAATCCAATATCCAGTCTCAAGGTAGTCATTTATGTTACAGGCTCAATATCAGGTATCTATAGGCCTTTACGTTATTCACACGAAGTCGTTTAAAAGATTTTAGCCTATTTGACCTGAATGAAGGTCAAGATAATTTATTTGAACAAACTTGTTAGCCCTTCATCCAAGCATGCCGCAGACCCAGTATGAGTACCCTGGGCCCATTGGTTCTTGAGAAGAAGTCGTTTAAAGATCTTAGCCTTTTTGACCCCTGTGACCTTGAGTGAAGGTCAAGGTCCTTCATTTGAACAAACTTGGTAGCCATTCATTCTAGCATGCCACAGACCCAATATCAGATCTCTAGGCCTCTTTGTTATTCACAAGAGGTCGTTTAAAGATTTTACCCTATTTGACCCCTGTGACCTTGAATGAAGGTCATTGTCCTTCATTTGAACAAATTTGGTAGCCATTATCTCTGCATGTCACAGGCCCAATATCAGGTCTCTAGGCTACTTACTTATTCACATGAAGTCGTTTAAAGATTTTAGCCTAATTGACCCCTGTGACCTTGAATGAAGGTCAAGGTCATTTATTTGAACAAACTTGGCAGCCCTTCATCCCAGCATGCCGCAGACCCAATATGAGTACCCTGGGCCATTTGGTTCTTGATAAGAGTTCGTTTTAAGATTTTAGCATATTTGACACCTGTGACCTTGAATGAAGGTCAAGGTCATTCATTTGAACAAACTTGGTAGCCCTGCATCCCAGCATGCTACAGGCAAAATATCAGTACCCTGGGCCTTTCGTTTGAATGAAAAAGTTTCGCACTGCAGACTGCGGACGGCGCACGATGACGGACGATGCATGATGACAATAGATCTTCCTGACCCTTCGGGTCAGATGACCTAAAAATATACCAGAGCTTGAAGTCATTTAAGGATTTTAGTCTATTTGACCCCTGTGACTTTGAATAAAGGTCAAGGTTATTTATTTAAACAACCTTGATAGTTCATTATATAATATATACTGGCAGTGAACCTGAAAGATACAATTTAATTGATTGTCTATAAAAACACCACTAAATGAATGTAATTAAAAAACGGGACCAATTCCATTAGGTTATGAACAAGAGGCCGATGGGCCCTAACGGTCATCTAACTATTGGCACAATACAAGAATAAAGAATAAAGTAGTGGCACACAGTTAAGGCAATCAAAAAAACCTCTTTTATTAGAAGAAGTCCATGTCCTGATATATTTAATGAATTAGACCATGAATGAAGGTCCCTTGATCCCCACCATGCTGTAAATCCAATATCCAGTCTCAAGGTAGTCATTTATGTTACAGGCTCAATATCAGGTATCTATAGGCCTTTACGTTATTCACACGAAGTCGTTTAAAAGATTTTAGCCTATTTGACCTGAATGAAGGTCAAGATAATTTATTTGAACAAACTTGTTAGCCCTTCATCCAAGCATGCCGCAGACCCAGTATGAGTACCCTGGGCCCATTGGTTCTTGAGAAGAAGTCGTTTAAAAGATCTTAGCCTTTTTGACCCCTGTGACCTTGAGTGAAGGTCAAGGTCCTTCATTTGAACAAACTTGGTAGCCATTCATTCTAGCATGCCACAGACCCAATATCAGATCTCTAGGCCTCTTTGTTATTCACAAGAGGTCGTTAAAAGATTTTACCCTATTTGACCCCTGTGACCTTGAATGAAGGTCATTGTCCTTCATTTGAAACAAATTTGGTAGCCATTTATCTCTGCATGTCACAGGCCCAATATCAGGTCTCTAGGCTACTTACTTATTCACATGAAGTCGTTTAAAGATTTTAGCCTAATTGACCCCTGTGACCTTGAATGAAGGTCAAGGTCATTTATTTGAACAAACTTGGCAGCCCTTCATCCCAGCATGCCGCAGACCCATTATGAGTACCCTGGGCCATTTGGTTCTTGATAAGAGTTCGTTTTAAGATTTTAGCATATTTGACACCTGTGACCTTGAATGAAGGTCAAGGTCATTCATTTGAACAAACTTGGTAGCCCTGCATCCCAGCATGCTACAGGCAAAATATCAGTACCCTGGGCCTTTCGTTTGAATGAAAAAGTTTCGCACTGCAGACTGCGGACGGCGCACGATGCAACGGATAATGCATTGACAATAGATTTCCTGACCCCTGATGCCTTGGAGAACTTTGAGCTTGAAGCATTTAAGGATTTTATCAGGACAATGTTTTGAAAATTTTTATTTAAACAACCCTATGATAGTTCATTTATAATTTTAGACTGGCCAGTGAACCTGAAAGAAAGTACAATGATAATCTGATTGTCTTATAAAAACATTTTACTTAAATGGAATGTAATTAGAAAAAAATGAAAAAAAATCCTTTTAAGCTTAATACATGGCTATTGCCATGGTGCTATAAATTTTTACTAGTCAATATGACGTTGAAATAAATCCACTCTTGGGAATCTCTATAGAAAATGGTCCTTTTAAGAAAGTGTCTGTGCATAGAAGAAACAAACATTGACCAATCACCAGGCTTGCAGAAATCAAGTAGTGGCTTGAGAATTAAGGTTTTAAGAAATTAGGTGATTGACCTATCAATGTAAAATGAAGCCTTTTGATTGATTTTGGTATGGACTATTTGAACTCAAACTCTGTAAATTCATTGGGATGCAGTTCAGAAGATTCCTTTTGGCCCAAAGGTTCCTTGATTTCATTTGTCATCCTTATGCTGATCAATTTACAGAAAGATATTACCCCTGTGATTTTGAAGGTCATAAGAAACCTCTTCGGGAATTTGAACAAAACATTGGTTAGTCATTTTATCTTAATATCCCAATGACCCAATATCAGATTCTCTGGCAATATGGGACTTATTTCAATTTCAAATGTTTAAATAATGTTTACAAATATTTGTTTTTTTGTATAAGATGACCATCTTAATTACGTCAATTTGGGAAAACATGGTGGAGCCAGGATAACTTTAGCATTTAAAATTGTATTAAGGAACTTACATTAAATACATGATAAAAATGGATAACTGGATAATTCTGACCATAATTACTTGAAAAATTTTTCAAGTTTAATTTGAATTTTGGAGCCATTATGATAGCATGTAAACAGTCAATTTATACAGAGATTATCATAGGCCATAATTATGATTCAATGACCAATTTGATTTACATTTTGACATCCTCGTGACCTCTTGAAAATGAAAATAATGTCAAAAAGGAATTCTGCTGAAACTTGGAAAAACCCAAACCTAGCCCCATCCCAGCATGCTTCAAATCAGTTTAAACATAAATAAGTACCCTGGGCCTTTTTTTAATCGTTATGGTAATCGAGATTTTAAAATTCAACCAAAACAACATTTTGGCCCAATGTTACAGTCCCAATGCAATGATGACATTTTCAAACAGATCCTGATTTACTGGCAGTGAACCTGAAAATACAATTTAATCTATTGATTGAGTCTAGTAAAAAAATTGGTTTTAAAATAATGACACCACTAAATAATGTAATTTGAAAAAAAAACACCAATAACGAATGAAAAAATCCTTTTAAGCTACATCCTCAATACTCCATGGGTTAACTATCAGCACTGACGTAATATCCATTTACTTGGTACTATCTCAAGTAACATTGGTAACCATCTTCATAAGAAACAAACTGAACCAACTCACAGGCTTGCAGAAATCATTTTTGGCTACATCCCGAATACTCCAGGGTTACTATCACTGACATAATATCCACCCATGGAAATATCTCATAGTAAAATTGGATGCAGGTATCAGAAGAAAACAAGTAGGCCCAAAGACCCGTGATGGTTCACCTGAGTGCTGATACAGAAAGAACATTGCAAAGTTGGTTTCAAATCTTTCAAAAAAGCATTTATGAATTAAAAGAAACCCCCCTTCGGACCCACTCCTCAGGCCCCTGGGGGTCAGTCATGGAAAAATTTGTTAATAGGATTCAATGGCCATATCATACTGATAATTCTGACAACATTTGACTCATTTTCTATTACAAAATGACCAAATAATGTTCAAAAATGTGTTTTCCCTATAAAAACTATAGTAAACTTGACCCCTCCCGAGGGGAAAACATGAGACCCCAGGCTTCATATATAATTCATGATTATTGTAAAAGGACCTTAAATAACCTTTCCATCTATGAAGAGTATTTGACTCTCTACCATTTCCAGAATTTTAGATGAAGGTTTTTGAAGTTTAAGCCTATCCTATTTGACCCATTTTAGCCCCACCCCTCAGGCCCCTGGGGGTCAGTTATGGAAAATATGTTAATATGATTCAATGACCATTTCATACTGATAATTCTGATTCATTTTCTATTACAAATGACCAAATAATGCTCAAAAATGTGTTTTACCTAAATAAACTATAGTAAATTGACCCCCTCCCCACGTGATTCCATCTATGAAGAGTATTTGATTCCACTATTTCCGGAATTTTAGGAGAAGAGTGTTGGACCCCTTTTGGCCCCAAATCTCAGGTCCCTAGGGGACCATATAATTCACAATTTTGATTGACCTTTGGCCATGAAATGTCTCTGCAAAATTAGATTAGGTCACTGGAGACTTCATCTCAGGTGACCTCAAAACTGAGTCCTGCATAGACTTCCTTTCAAGATTACAGAGAAAGTGACACCCAACTTCAAACCAACACATATGTACAGTGAACCACATGTATACAATTCCTTTGTATGTACGTTAAATGATCTAATTACCTGTGTCTTCTGATGCCTGCAGTTTCATTGACTGATTGCCAGGTGTAATATAGCTACACCCTCTACCCCCCAAACACACGTGTTTCATATTCAATGTCGGAACAAACAATGCGGTTTTGATTGACAGCTGGCGATCAGAATATCAGTTTAATTATGAAATAGTGCAGGGGTAGATATTATGTCAGTGATAGTAATCCCTGGCGTATGGAGAAGGATTAGGCTATTACTCTGCTATTTTCTAAAATAAAGGGAGACATAAAACTTCAATATGTAGCATTTTTATAATTGTCGTCCCTATGACATACAATTAAGAAAGGAGTTCATCATAATTGCTATTGCTGCCTGGAATATGCATTTTCATGAATAATCATGCAAAAGTCTCTGCTAGCTACCCCCATTTTATCGAAAAATAAGTAAAAAATTGGTAATAATAGACAATATCGCCTGGCTGGCACTCAATCTCTTACAAATACATACATATTTTAGAGAGAACAAGAAATGTTAAACAGTTTTTTACAGAGAAAAAAAAAAAAAACTACTTTGCTATAATAAAGTTAAAATAACCAGAATACATTTAATATGGATTATATCGTTTCATAATTGACATAGCAATCAAAGATTTGAAAAATATCATGTACTTATACATGTACATTGCACGAATAATAATCATGTGAAAAGTCTCCTGCAAACCACGTTATTTTATCAATAAGAAACAGTTTTTTCCTCGCGAGTAGATAAAAAAAATGTCAAAATATAGACAATATTGGTCTGACCGAATACTCAATCCATAACAAAACATACAATTTCTCTGTTTTTGCAATTCTTTACAGACTTATTATCTTTTAGTGATATTGAGCATTTTGCTAGAAAATATACCTTAAAAAATAATAAGCCAATTACCTCCCTTTATCCAATCCCAATGAAAACTGTTCATATGTGAACATTTAAAGAATATAAAGTTTTTAATTTAAAACCCACGTACCCTTTTACAAGTAAGTTCAGTTGTCATTTTCAACCCTGTGATGGGTATACATGCATCTGATCATACTTACATACATAAGATATTTAACAATATAATGCTTTAATCAAGAAATGCCTTGGAAATGTATAATGCTAATTGGAATTTCATGTTCGGCAATTAGGGTAATAGGGTTATATTAGGTGCCAATCTTTCTAATTATCATAACATTTATGAGACCTTTTATGAAAACTCTATTCGTCGGGGCCACGGTGGCCTAATGGAAAGATGTCCCGACATATATACCACAAGCCGACCACCTCTGGGTCACAAGTTCAAGTTCAAATCCTATGTGGAGAATTTGCCAGGTACTGACAGCTGGTCGATGATTTGTTCTCCATGTTCTCCGGCTTTCCTCCACCATCAAACCTGGCACGGTCCTTAAATGACTCCTGGCTGTTAATAGGACGTTAAACTAATAAAAAAAAAAGAAACTCTATTCTACAACCGAATTGTACATCCGAATTGGAACACATATGGTACCAAGGTAATTAAAACTATTTTAAATCCTTGATACTGCTTGAAGTATATGAAAATCAGTTAATAAAAATTCATCACATTAAAAGGATCTATTTGTAGCTTTTAATATAATACGCAGAAATGAATTACTTGGTACATCTTTCATGCTTTTCTTTTGTTTTATTAATCATATTTATCAATTTTTATATTGAGGAAGATTACCTATATAAGATCTATATAAAAAAATACTAGTATTTAAAATAGTTACCGTTTCGAAGGTTATTCATCACAGATGAAAAAATGTCAACAGTCAAGCAAATCATAATTAAAAGTCTATACCTTAACCGAAATGGCTTTCAAAATGTTATTAATTTAAAAAAAAAAAATTATTTAGAAAAATTTTGAAAATATTTCTCAAATTCAAAATTTATCTGGTTTCTAAAGCTGATACGGCTGTTACAAGTTTTGACATTCACTACTGTATAGTGAGTGTTATAACTAGGTCATCCTCTCCTTTTACCTAGATACTGTATGATATTTAAAAAAGGTAGGCCCAGAGGGCCTGTATCGCTCACCTTAGTTTGTAAATGCCTAGTAATGTTCTGAATACAGTGTCATTGTTTCTTTTCTGAAGGAATTTTAATATTAACCTTTAAGTCCACCCCTATTGGGCCCCACCCCTCCTGCAATCCATCAGAGCCAAAGTTCTGTTCTCCTTCCCCCAAGGATGTTTCTAATGGCCAAATTTGGTTTACATTCCATGCAGAACTCTATTTTCAAAAGTATTAGCCTTTAAAGGATTTTTTACTCAATTTTCTATTGGACCCCACCTCTCCTGAAAAATTTGTCAGAGCAAAATATTATACAAAATCTGTTCCCCTTCCACCCAGGGTTTTTTGGTCAAATTTGGTTAAACACCTTTAACTCTATGTTTCAAAGCGATTTAAAGGATTTACCTCTATTTCCCCTATTATCACCAAGGGAGCCCCGCCCCCTCCTTTGACCCCTATGCGGACAAGCCAAATTTATACAAAGTTCTGTTTCCCTTCCCCCAAGGATGTTTGTGGCCAAATTTTGGTTTACAATAAAACTGCAGAACTCTATGACTAAAGCGATTTAAAGGATTTAAATTTTTCCCAAATTGGATAGGATCAAACGCACCTTCCTGCCCCAGGGGTTGTCAGAGCAAAAATTTATACAAGTATAAATGTCCCTTCCCCCAAGGTTTTGTGGTCAAATTTTGGTTACAAAATACGTGCAGAACTCTATGACTAGAAGCGATTTTTATAAAGGATTTACCTCTAATTTCCATGTATTATTTGGGCAATGCCCCTTCTCTGCCCCCGGGGGTCAGAGCCAAAATTTATACAAGTTTAATTTTATTACCTTGTGGCAAAAAGGTTCAAAATTAATCCCTTAACTAGATGTTGTAGCTGATTTAAAATTTACCTCTTTTAATTTTGTAAATGGGGGGTCTCTTTGATCAATATTCATGAAAGCCAAAATTTGGTTCTTGATTCCCCCTAAGCATGCTTGTGGCCAAATTTGGTTACAATCCATGCAGAACTCTATGAACTAGTAGCGATTTAAAGTGAATGTTACGGACGGACGGACGACGGATGCCGCGCCATTTAAGCTCACCGGCCCTTTGGGCCAGGTGAGCTAAAAAAACACCAGAAAACTGTTGTTATTTTGGAAATAAAATGTCAAAATATCCTTAAAGGCTCGTGGTATTTCAAATTTTATAAATTTAAGTTTAATAAATTTCAAATGATGTAGCCATGAGTGTAAGATTATATTTATTACATAACTAGTATTAATCAAAACATAGTCAAAACTTCCAGTGATTCTGACAGGACAGTGGCGTAGGAAGATGAAACGTAATAGGGGGGGTTTGGTGGGGCACAAAGGGTCCTCAATATTTTCATAACTTTTACCCCCCCCCCCCCCCGCATATTTATCACAGAGATAACTAATTACTTTTTTTTTTATATCATTACATAATAATCATTTACACATCTATTTGGCGTCGCTAACAGGAAATTTTTGGGGGGGGGGGTCTCCCCGGCAAAAATTTTTTATTATTTAGAATGGCAGAGATGAGTTTTACGATGCATTTCGTTGAATTTGCAAGCGCCTTAGGCGCAAGATTTTCGTGTTTGGAGGGTCCGAGGGTTTTAACCCCGGGAAAAAAAATTACGGATTTAGAATGGATGCGAATGAGTTTTTTACAATGATGATTGAGTTTTTTACAATGTATTGTTTGTTTGAATTTGCGAGTGCCGTAGGCACGAGATATTGGTGTTTGAGGGCGTCAAGGGGTCTCCCTGGGGAAAAAGTTTTTACTATTTAGAATGGCCGAGATGAGTTTTAACTGATTGCATGCATTTTGTTGAATTTGCCGAAGGCGCGAGATTATGACTTTTGTGGGGTCCGGTGGTCTTCCCCTGAGAAAAAATATTACGATTTTGTATTTTGATGATTTTTTTTTTTTCTTAACATGGTATTTTTTTCGATTTAAAGTTACCTGCATTTAGAAATGATAATTGTGAGTGTCGTCTTACCATTATGCAACCCAGCTCGATCTGAACATACCGGATTCACACCATCGGCACATTGTTGTGTAACTCAAAATAATAATCAACTGATTGTCTTGCTAAGACATATAAACAAATAAATCTTTTAAGAAGCATTTTTTGAAATAGTATAATCCCTTGATGGACATTTTTTGTCTTGTTCGTGTGTATTGAATTTTCATTATTAAAGGTTTGAACATTACATACATGTTGAACGTTATCTAGGAAACGCGCCGCGCAGCGAACTAATTTTCTAAAGAGAAGTTCTAGAAATGTGTAGGAGGACCCTTTTTTCTTTCAAATGTGCATTTTTAGAACATTCACTCGAAAATGGGGGGGGGGGGGGGCAAAAGGACATGTTTCACCCAACCGTCCTGGGGAACTGGTGGGCCAATTTGCCCCTATCCACTGCCCCTCCGCTTCCATACGCCCCTGCAGGAAAACAGGGCATCCATGGTGCTTAGTTTAAAGCGCACCTTGACCTCAATAAATGACCACCAGATCAGAGTCCAGGGGCACCAAGAAGATATCAACAACTTCCTTTAGAAGGAAAAATCTTACAAATTTTCTTGAACATTGTTTATTTAATTCTAGACCTATTGAATCCTTGAGAGAATAGCCAGGGCTTAAGCTGTGGGTCAAAATTGGGATTGCTTTGTTTAGTTTCAATTCTGTTTTATGTAAGAGTGGCGAAATCAGGCTTGGATTCGACGTGTCAACCGAGATAATCATACAACATCACAGACGTCATTAATATCTACGACACCACAATAACGTTCGTCTTACAACATTTATGACATGACCGTATATAACATTGCTAAATGGGTCAGAGTGATATTATACATGTATGCTAATTTTCACAACATGGGTCAATCTGATGATTCCTGTCGGCATCCTAATTATTACGCAGTACAAATGTAGTTGTCTATCACTATACACAACCAGAGATTTAAATAATTTTCATTAACATTATTGACCTCACCCACCCAGTCTGTACAGTAACTTAAGCCTAAGCAATTATTATGTGTCATGTAAAACTGCAGTGCATACAAATGTCCATATCTACATGTAATAATGTTGATCATATCCATTGTCAAACTACATTGTTACCATTTTTTAAATTTTTTCTGGTTTGTTTTCTTTAGTTGTCTAATATTCAGATTACTTAAAGACGTTTCGGTACCTTCTGAAAGTCATTTCGCCATGTTCACTTTATGATACCGAAAAGACTTCCGCATGTACCGAAATGACATGTAACGAAGCTACGTTACATGTGAGCCTACGCACTACCGAAACGATATGTGCATGACTTTATGGTTTAACTACTAGCAATTTAATCATATGCTCAAACAATATATTAGGAGATACATATATTCAAACGGCATCTGCCTCAAAGGCGGTACAGTTGTCAGTTTACGTGCTGTTAAGCCACGATTTAGAACACATGCATGGTTCTGTTGTCAAACAGTCACTCGCGATGGTGATCATAAACAGACTGTAAACAGTACCTAACGTTATATTTGCAGGCCTACAAAAACAATCAAATATATCTGATAATACTAATATCCACCGATAATGATATTGATGTCTATAACAAGTAAAATGAACAATTACTTACCTGATAATGCCGGATTTAACTTGAACATCAAGGCGGCTTCAACGTTTTTACTCAACCGGATACAAACAATACACATTCCTTATAGGGAGCGCGATAGTCTGCGCCATGATTTTGTGCGTTCGAGACAGTACAAACAGATTCATTTCACTGTTGCACTTTTTGGGCGCATTTTGTAACATAAATTTGATGATTAGTGCATAAATTATTTAATCATTTTATGAATGTTTAGTCACTTCTACAGAAAATTTCAAAAATATCACTCATTTTTAAATGGTACATTTGCCGGTCCAATCGTTCAGAATAGCTCCGAAGGAAGGCGTCTGGGACCCCGAAATATCTCGTCTGTTGTGGAAATTTACCGAGAACCTGCGAAATACCACCAATATTCAAGGCTGTATTGTGGCCGTTGTATGTAACATTTCCAAAAATCAGAAATACCGTTTTGTTCAGAAATGCAAGGACCTTTTATATGTAAAGTTCTAGCATGTCAGCTTTATTAGTTAATTTACTAGGACGAATTAAACAGAAAAAATGTCCCAGTGGTCAAAATTTCAGCAAAAAATGGGTTTCCTTATTACTCAAATCGCGTAAAATAAGCAGGTTGATAGGATAGGTTTATTTAGCGTGTTAACATTTCGTTCTAGAACGAAAACTCTGTTATAACAGATTTTTGTTATGGACATTATTTTGAAACATTATGAACAGCATTTATATAACATAAGACTGCCCACAAATGTGCCAAATCATGGTCACGAATTAAAGCTTCATAAACTTTTGGAAAAAATCTTCGAAGAAAACAATCATGGACATATTTTGGAAACATTAATGAACAGCCATTTTATAAACAGACTGCCCACAATGTGCCAAATCATGGTCACGAACTGTCAATTAAAATATCCATAGGACAAAACTTGCCCAGATCGAAGAAACAATCATGGACATATTTTGAAACATTAATGAAACATTATTGAACAGCCAGCCAAGACATATTTACATATAACAGAAACTCTGCCCACAAATGTGCCAAAATCATGGTCACGAATTATTAAAAAAAAGAAACTCAATCTGGACATGTTTGAAAAAAGTTTATAAGAAACAAATGTGCCAAATCATGGACAAACATTAATGAACAGCCATTTTATAACGACTGCCCACAAATGTGCCAAATCATGGTCACGAAAACATCTTGAAAACTATCGGAAAAAATTCTTCGAAGAAACAATCATGGACATATTTTGAAACATTAATGAAACAGCCCATTTTATAACAGACTGCCCACAAATGTGCCAAATCATGGTCACGAATTTCTTTTGAAAACTATCGGAAAAACATCTTCGAAGAAACTCATCATGGACATATTTTGAAACATTAATGAACAGCCATTTTATAACAGACTGCCCACAAATGTGCCAAATCATGGTCACGAATTTTTAAAACTATTTTGGGAAAAATGTGCATCTTCGAAGAAACAATCATGGACATATTTTTTGAAACATTAATGAACAGCCATTTTATAACAGACTGCCCACAAATGTGCCAAATCATGGTCACGAACTTACTTTGAAACTATCGGAAAAAATCTTCGAAGAAACAATCATGGACATATTTTGAAACATTAATGAACAGCCATTTTATAACAGACTGCCCACAAATGTGCCAAATCATGGTCACGAATTATTGAAACTTTTGGAAAAAACATTCTTCGAAGAAACAATCATATTTTGAAACATTAATGAACAGCCATTTTATAAACAGAAACAAATGTGCCAAATCAATGGTCAAAATTATTGAAACTATCGGAAAAAATCTTCGAAGAAACAATCATGGACATATTTTGAAACATTAATGAACAGCCCATTTTATAACAGACTGCCCACAAATGTGCCAAATCATGGTCACGAATTAACTGAAACTATCGAAAAATTTTCGAAGAAACAATCATGGACATATTTTGAAACATTAATGAACAGCCATTTATAACAGACTGCCCACAAATGTGCCAAATCATGGTCACGAACTTCTTGAAACTATCCGGAAAAAAATCTTCGAAGAAACAATCATGGTCATATTTTGAAACATTAATGAACAGCCATTTTATAAACAGACTGCCCACAAATGTGCCAAATCATGGTCACGAACTTCTTGAAACTATCATGAAAAACATCTTCGAAGAAACAATCATGGACATATTTTGAAAAAAATCAGCCATTTTTAAGACTGCCCAAAATGTGCAAATCATGGTCACGATATTTTGAAACAGTCATATTTTGAAACATTAATGAACAGCCATTTTATAACAGACTGCCCACAAATGTGCCAAATCATGGTCACGAATTTATTGAAACTATTTGAAAAACATCTTCGAAGAAAACAATCATGGACATATTTTGAAACATTAATGAACAGCCATTTATATAACAGACTGCCCACAAAATGTGCCAAATCATGGTCACGAATTGAAACTTTGAAAAACTATCGGAAAATTAATGAACAGCCATTTTCGAAGAAACAATCATGGTCACAATATTTTGAATATTTTGAAACATTAATGAACAGCCATTTTATAACAGACTGCCCACAAATGTGCCAAATCATGGTCACGAATTCTTGAAACTATCGGAAAAAACATCTTCGAAGAAACAAATCATGGACATATTTTGAAACATTAATGAACAGCCATTTTATAAAAGACTGCCCACAAATGTGCCAAATCATGGTCACGAATTCTTGAAACTATTTGGAAAACATATTTCGAAGAAACAATCATGACATATTTTGAAACATTAATGAACAGCCAATTTATAAAAGACTGCCCACAAATGTTTCTTGAAACATTCCGAAAAAAATCTTCGAACAATCATGGACATTTTTGAAACATTAATGAACAGCCATTTTATAACAGACTGCCCACAAATGTGTGCCAAATCATGGTCACGAACTTCTTGAAACTATCGGAAAAAATCTTCGAAGAAAAATCATGGACATATTTTTGAAACATTAATGAACAGCCATTTTATAAAGACTGCCACAAATGTGCCAAATCATGGTCACGAACTTATTGAAAAACTATCGGAAAAAATTCTTCGAAGAAAAACAATCATGGAACATATTTTGAAACATTATGAACAGCCATTTTATAACAGACTGCCCACAAATGTGCCAAATCATGGTCACGAATTATTGAAAACTATTTGGAAAAAATATCTTCGAAGAAACAAATCATGGACATATTTTGAAACATTAATGAACAGCCATTTTATAAAGACTGCCCACAAATGTGCCAAATCATGGTCACGAACTTCTTGAAACTATCGGAAAAAATTCATCTTCGAAGAAACAATCATGGACATATTTTGAAACATTAATGAACAGCCATTTTATAACAGACTGCCCACAAATGTGCCAAATCATGGTCACGAATTATTGAAACTTTTGGCAAACATCTTCGAAGAAACAATCATGGACATATTTTGAAACATTAATGAACAGCCATTTTATAACAGACTGCCCACAAATGTGCCAAATCACGGTCACGAATTATTGAAACTTTTGGCAAACATCTTCGAAGAAACAATCATGGACATATTTTGAAACATTAATGAACAGCCATTTTATAACAGACTGCCCACAAATGTGCCAAATCATGGTCACGAATTATTTAAACTATCGGAAAAAATCTTCGAAGAAACAATCATGGACATATTTTGAAACATTAATGAACAGCCATTTTATAACAGACTGCCCACAAATGTGCCAAATCATGGTCACGAATTATTTAAACTATCGGAAAAAAGTATTCGAAGAAACAATCATGGACATATTTTGAAACATTAATGAACAGCCATTAAATAAAAGACTGCCCACAAATGTGCCAAATCATGGTCACGAACTTCCTGAAACTATCGGAAAAAATTCTTCGAAGAAACAATCATGGACATATTTTGAAACATTAATGAACAGCCATTTTATAACAGAGAAAATGTGCCAAATCATGGTCACGAACTAAACTGGAAACATTTGGAAAACATTTTCGAAGAAACAATCATGGACATATTTTGAAACATTAATGAACAG
>NW_027187571.1:0-75472 GCF_041381155.1 Argopecten irradians | reverse complement strand
GGTCTGTCCAAAGAACAATAAAGGCACGCCCTCAAACGAAATTAACTCAAATTTCCCCACACATATTAATTGATCAGCTTTCGACGCGAAACATCTATCCACCATATTTAACCATGGACGGCCGGTCCATTCAATAAGACCATAATGGCACAGCCATCAAACAAAAAAAAATGATAGATTCTGGGAAACCCTTCTCAATCAATTAAACAATAAATTCAATCAATCAATCAATCAATCAGATGACAATAATGATCAGTGATACTGGGAAACAGATATCAACTGATTCACGTCAGTCGTCAATATAAACAGCATATATAATCAATATGAAATCAATCAGTCAATATAAATCAATAGTTTGTACCGTGAAATCTGCAACGTCAGAAAATGCAGGAACATTCTGCCACTCAAACAAAGTCCAAAGAGTTGTGGAAAAGTCTTTCGTTAAAACTTGACTTGAACCATTGGAAAATGCAGAAAACATTCTGCCACTCAAACAAAGTCCAATCAGTTATGGAAAAGTCTTTCGTTAAAACTTGACTTGTACCATTGGCAAGGTCCAGGAGCTGTGACGATCCTGGCTGAAATACAAAGAAAACAAACCAACAGCAGAAAACAAACAATGGGAGGGATTTTTAGGGAGGGTGAAGAAATTGAGTGTTCAAACCCAATTATTTTTTCACATAAACTTAGCCTCTTTCAAAGCTGTCCTTATGTACCAAAATGTCTTCAATTAAAAAGGGGGATAACTCTCCAGCAATTCTGACATAATTTGTTATTTAGGTAACACGCTACCAAATCAGCAGGTGGCCCTCCGATAACCGCACTATATGGTTTATTGCCATATTAATGTGTATTATCAGTAGATGCACAGACAACAAAGAATTCAAATTTTTTGGATTTCTGGTCACAGCTTTAATTAATATCTACATTTGGCGGCACGGTCTGTCAATAGACCATAATGGCACGCCATCAAACAAATTCAATCAAAATTTCAACACAAATTAATTGATAGATTCTGGGAAACAGTTATCCACCAATTAACATGGCCGCCGGTCCATCAATAGACCATAATGGCAAGCCATCAATCAAATAAATTGATTGATTCTGGGAAACCCTTCTCAATCAATTAAACAATAAATTCAATCAATCAATCAATCAATCAGATGACAATAATGATCAGTGATACTGGGAAACAGATATCAACTGATTCACGTCAGTCGTCAATATAAACAGCATATATAATCAATATGATATCAATCAGTCAATATAAATCAATAGTTTGTACCGTGAAATCTGCCAAAAGAACATGCACCAAAGGTGGCATGTTCACAGCCATACGAAAACCCAATTGAGACGGCGAACATTTCACGGTACAATGCTGTGACCAAGAAATCCTTCATCATTCATAGCATAGTTGAACTTAATTATTTGGAAAGAATTTATTACTTGACGTTCGGAAGCTTTCCAATGCACCTTGCAAGGTGTTGAGAAACATATCATTCCCCAAAGGAGAGAGGTGAACGCCATCCTGATTAAAAAATTGTTCTTCAAGTTTCAAGTCAGGGTAATGTACAACTGCTCCCCCATGTCGAATTATATGACATGAAATTGCACTATTCCATCTCTTCCTAACTTTTTCCAGTGAGACATGGTTTTGCTCCCCCCTCCAAATTCTTCTGGGCAGAATATGTGACCAAACTATCAATGTCCCTGGGAACTCCAACATTAGAAAATCCATTAGATTCCTCAATTGAATCCGGATATGGCCTACCCCTGTGGTACCTATGTCATTACCCCCACAGTGTATTACTAGCATTGAAGGGGGTCATCTTCAAAAGTTCTGATGTGTCTAAGTTTCCTTCTGACATCTGATATGACCATACCTCCTTTGAATTGCCACCATAATGACAATCCTATACGAGACAGCCCAAGGTGAACCCCTCCTGGGCATGTTCGACTGTGTATGAAGGCATGTTTAATGATGGATGATCCTAGGATCCAAACATTTCCAGGCGTACCTACAATTCTTAAAACGCAAATTAGCGTTTGGAAATTAATCTACGAGTCGGTATTCTTATGTAACTCTTATAAGCACTTGATTTCCACCTGCCACATTCCATAATAGCTTCAGTAGACATGTTACATAGGGATGCAGTTGTGGTTGCACCAATTCTGAAGGAATGTGCTTTGTAGTACCTACTGTTGTAGCCTAAAAGAGTGCATGCTTTTGTAAGGATACTAGAAAATTGATATCTTGTTAAAACTCTACCACCAAAATGACATAGTAATGGACCCTGAACCCTAGGTCGAACTGCCATATATCTGCGAAGGTTACCACCTGGACAATAAATGGTATCGTTACTTGGCAGCTCGATGATAGTACCTTTGCTATATTGGTCAGTCTTTGAAGAAGATAGGTGTATTGTAGCAGCATTTTCTTGAAGTGTCACTTGTGAAAGTGACTGTGATTTCACCTACCCGGAAAAAAACCATAAAATGCTAATGAATATGCACAACTAAACAATGCAACCTCATACTGAGAGCTACAAATTCTGGGGAGTACCTTAATAATACTAGCTAAAAGGTCTACTGTTATGGGTAATCTGGTGTCACCACCCTCATCGCTGTCTCTCCTAATTCCCTCTAACAGTTTTTTAACAATAAATTGTTGAGTAGGATCCTCATGACCACCTAGCTTGAAATTAAAACTCAAACCAGCCAAATAGGTTTTCACTGTAGAGTGTGAGTAGCCTTTAACAGACATATAGGCAATATATCTCATTACTTGTTGTGTGGGAGGGGCCAGGATAAATCTAAGGACAAATCTTCCTGAAACTGTCGAAAACTGTTCATGGCCACTGTGTATGACCCAGATGTGTTTTTCGAAACCGATAGCTGAATTAATCTGTTGACCTCACTGTCAAGAGTGTCGACATGAACCCTTCCGGTACCCTTGCTGGCTCCCGATTTGCCCAAGGCCGGATTTCTCGAAACCTTGAAAACTGAAAACGAGACAATGAATCTGCTGCAGAGTTACGTGCCCCTGCTACATGAGTGGCCCTAAAATGAATGCTGTTGTGCATACAGTGAATTAAAAATGGTCTCAACAAAGACATAACCCTTTGTGACTTTGATGTTTTGTTGTTTAATATAGTTACTAAGCTAATATATTGTCTACATAAAAATTAATTTTCTTAGACCTGAATTCAGAAGACCAAACTTGAACTGCCAAAACTATTGGCACCAATTCTAAAAAGGTTATGTCTCTCATGATGGATTTTCCCTGCCAACCACTTGGCCACCTAAAAGCTATCCAATTACTTCCCCAACAGGCACCACAACCTAATTCCCAGTTCCCTGCACTATCTGTATACAGACCTAAATCCACACTACTGCTCCAAGAACTCTCCACAAAGTAACAGGACCCGTTGAAATCTTTTAAAAATAACAACCACATTTCTAAGTCTGCTCTAATTTCCTCGGATATTCTTACTTTATAAAAAGGTTTTTGTATGCCTGCCATTGCATCAAACACACGCCGTGTAAAGGCCCTAGCTATTGGTATAGCATTTGCACAAAAAGACATAATCCCAGCAAGAGACTGTAATTCCTGTAATTTTACTTTCTTACCCTTATCCAACACTTTCAAAATTTCTGACCTGAGTAATACAACTTTCTCCCGAGGTACCCTGACTACCATTTTAATAGTGTCAATTTCAAGACCCAAAAACACCAAAACTGTAGTTGGACCTTCGGATTTTTCCTCAGCTATGGGTATACCCATTTCATTGCAAGTTTCTCGAAAAACAGACATGAGCCTAGCACAAGTATCACATTTTTCCTTTCCAGCAAATATAAAAATCATCCAAATAATGATCTAGACTTTGCTCACCAGACTTCTCCTTGACTACCCATTCAATAAATGTTGAAAACTTTTCAAATAGACTACATGAAACTGAGCACCCCATAGGTAAACACTTATCAACAAAGTACATGTCTTGAAACTTAAATCCTAGTAATGGAAAATCCGCCGGATGGATTGGAAGGAGACGGAATGCAGATTTAATATCCATTTTACCCAACAAAGTCCCTTTTCCCAACTCTGCTATCATCTGAACTACTTTATCAAATGACGAATACTTGACAGAAACTGTATCGGGATCAATATTACTATTTATACTATTACCTGAAGGCCATGACAGGTGAGTAATTAACCGCCATTTTCCATCTTTTTTGGGAACTAAGCCTATAGGGGACCCCATCCACTGTGCCATTGGTTTTTTCTGCAAAAGGGCCTGCTACTCTACCTAATTCAACTTCCTGCATTATTTTCTGGTAAGTTTGTGTTGGATATAAGGAGGCTGATTTCAAATTTCTGGATTCTCTAGGGATCCTAGGGCCTAGATATTGAATTCCTAAAACCGTTTTTAAAACCCTCGAGAAGCTGTGTCCCTACTGCTGCCTGTGGGTACTTAGCCACCCAGTGACTAAGAGTGGTGATTTTTATTGGTGTCTTTCCCAATGTCCACACCTGTTTGCAATCCTTGCTTGTTTCCCTGTCTTTGGTGTTTTGTATTGTTTGTTTTTTCGAAAAGAGTATGGGTTGTTGGAATTCCCTTTGAAACAATTCATACTAGCATGCCCCCCACTACAATTGATACATTTATGAGAGTAGCTGCAGTTAGGGCGTGTACAATTTCCTTTATAATTGTAGTCAAAACATTTTAAGGTGTTCGAATTTTGAGTTTGTGTCTGAGATAGGGAGACCCGCTGTGGCTGCATATATAACAGGTATAATTCATTGTCAATTATGCCCCATGCCCCTTGGGGATTGAGAGCTTTCCTTAACCTGTATTGCTCGTCATATTTTATCCAGTCCATGCCACCACATCTCAGAGCCCCCAGGCGAACAACCTGCATACATTTTAACAAGCCATGCAACTGTTCTGGATGTACTGCTGTATAGATGCTGATATATATAATAAATGCATCTGTCCATTTACTGATGTCCGAAATCTTAGGGTATTGGTTTTTTGGTTTGATAAGAAGCTCCCCATCAACAAGAGATATTCTATGAGCCTGATGTGAATCTCCCATTGAGTTGGACAACAATTGTGAGAGTTCAACATACTCTCCATTAGTAATCTTTAGTTTCACTGAAGCGGATACATGCAAGCCTAAAATATTATTCACGCTTGCAATAGGGGTTGGCATTACACCAAAGGACATACCCTGGTCTTGTAATACAGGAGGTGGGGCTGCTACCGGTAGCTCAGGTGGCGTAGATCTAGATTGGTCGGTTCCACTCCCGGCTGCAGGTCCTGTATTTGTCCTATGGTTAGGCATCGCCGACTCAGCTTCTACAGGATTTGTCCTATGGTTAGGCATCGCCGACTCAGCTTCTACAGGCACTGTTGCTCCTCCTGCCCTCTTTCGTCTCTTCGCTCTAGTATACATGATAGCTATAGGAGTGGACGGCTTACTAAGTATGCATTCATGCATAAAGAAAAAAACGAAACGTGTGAGTAGAACACCTTTAAAATATTTTCCATAATTATAAGGTAATAATGTTGTACAAGTACTAAAATACTGTTTTGCTTCGTAATTGTGAAATCAAAAAAAAAATATCTCTCATATTACAAAATTACAAGTAATGTTAAATTTTACCGTAACGTTCCTGTACGTGTACAGAAAACGGTTCACATTGGGACGTCGACTTGACCGAAATATATAGGTCATGACCGCTTAGGTAAACTCGTCCCAACAGGGAATCTCGCCCCGAGTGAGTAAAGTGAATCAATACGATCGCAATCGTCTCCAAAGAGGTGCAAGATTAACGATTAAAATTATATGTTCAATGTCTAAAGTGAGCCGATCACATTATATACAAAATTAATGCTAGCCTATGTTTATATGCGATATCGACAAGAAAGTAGAACTCGACCCAAGTTCGGCCTCGTCAAAAATATTCCGAGTCGAATATCATAAGATAGATTCTATAATGAAACGAATTCAAAATAATGAAAGTATTTCGATGCATTCATTATGTATCACAAAAACAAAAAAAAACAAAAAAACAATTAATGCCTTTACTTTTAAATATACTTTAACTTGGCCAAACTATCGACAATGCCGGCGCCATGCCGGAATATGAAGTCAGTGACAGGGAAATAAATCCATTCCCATCTAACGGAATATGTTTGAGAAAATAATCCGAAATCAGATCAAAAACATACATAAGGTATCAAACAAAAGAAATGCATCGAAAACTTGAAGAAATTGAGTGTTCAAACCCAATTATTTTTTCACATAAACTTAGCCTCTTTCAAAGCTGTCCTTGTACCAAAATGTCTTCAATTAAAAAGGGGGGATAACTCTCCAGCAATTCTGACATAATTTGTGTTTAGGTAACACGCTACCAAATCAGCAGGTGCCCTCCGATAACCGCACTATATGGTTTATTGCCATAAGTGCTATTAAGGTACTAATATGTAAAACTCTGTTAGATTAAGGTACTAATATGTAAATCTCTGTTAGATTAAGGTAAAAATATGTAAAACTCTGTTAGATTAAGGTACTAATATGTAAATATCTGTTGGATTAAGGTACTAATATGTAAAACTCTGTTAGATTAAGGTACTAATATGTGTAAAACTCTGTTAGATTAAGGTACTAATATGTAAAACTCTGTTAGATTAAGGTACTAATATGTAAAACTCTGTTAGATTAAGGTACTAATATGTAAATCTCTGTTAGATTAAGGTAAAAATATGTAAAACTCTGTTAGATTAAGGTACTAATATGTAAATATCTGTTGGATTAAGGTAGTAATATGCAAAACTCTGTTAGATTAAGGTACTAATATGTAAATATCTGTTAGATTAAGGTAAAAATATGTAAAACTCTGTTAGATTAAGGTACTAATATGTAAATATCTGTTGGATTAAGGTACTAATATGTAAATCTCTGTTAGATTAAGGTACTAATATGTAAATCTCTGTTAGATTAAGGTACTAATATGTAAATCTCTGTTAGATTAAGGTACTTATATGTAAAACTCTGTTAGATTAAGGTACTAATATGTAAAACTCTGTTAGATTAAGGTACTAATATGTAAAACTCTGTTAGATTAAGGTACTAATATGTAAAACTCTGTTAGATTAAGGTACTAATATGTAAATATCTGTTGGATTAAGGTACTAATATGTAAAACTCTGTTAGATTAAGGTACTAATATGTAAATTTCTGTTAGATTAAGGTAAAAATATGTAAAACTCTGTTAGATTAAGGTACTAATATGTAAATATCTGTTGGATTAAGGTACTAATATGTAAATCTCTGTTAGATTAAGGTACTAATATGTAAATCTCTGTTAGATTAAGGTACTAATATGTAAATCTCTGTTAGATTAAGGTACTAATATGTAAAACTCTGTTAGATTAAGGTACTAATATGTAAAACTCTGTTAGATTAAGGTACTAATATGTAAATCTCTGTTAGATTAAGGTACTAATATGTAAATCTCTGTTAGATTAAGGTACTAATATGTAAATATCTCTGTTGTGATTAAGGTATAATATGTAAAACTCTGTTAGATTAAGGTACTATATGTAAACTCTGTTAGATTAAGGTACTAATATGTAAAACTCTGTTAGATTAAGGTACTAATATGTAAAACTCTGTTAGATAAGTAAAAATAAGGTATATTAATATCTGTATATAAAACTCTGTTAGATTAAGGTACTAATATGTAAAACTCTGTTAGATTAAGGTACTAATATGTAAAACTCTGTTAGATATTAAGGTACTAATATGTAAAACTCTGTTAGATTAAGGTACTAATATATGTAAATCTCTTTTGATATTCCATAGAAAATTGTACATATCATGCAACATGACTTTGATTCTTTCAATTCGTGCGTTGCAAATGATACAATCAATTTGACACATTTTTGCAAGAATTGTAACTGGTAAATAAAATTGTACAAACCTTTTCTTTTGTATGCAGGTAAAGACGTATAGGGTTCGTTTTTAGGTCGTCAATGAACGCTCCGAAAGAATGTTCACCTGACTTCATACCTTCTTCTACTCTTTTACCTGTGAACGTCGCAAGGAAGTATTCTAAATGATTTAGGGAAAGATTTGATGATGCATTATGTCCACCAGGAAAATATCTTCGTGCGGCCATATCGGTCACATCGGCTAAAGTAGCAGATCTGGTCACATCTATCTCAAGTTTCCCTCCTCCCCTATTTCCTTGCACTAATTTATATATTTTTTTGTGGAAATGTTTCCAGCCGAATTGTATACGTCTAGTATCTTTTTTGCCTCTTTTTGTCGACATCAGTCCCTAAAAAGAAATAAAATAACCCAAGAAGGTAACTATTTCTTTGAAGTGAATAAATTTGTAAGCAAGACCTTATAATTACTTTCGTTTTAAAATATAACGAAACAACAGTTAGTTTCAATCATATTACACATTGCATTTGTGTAATAATATACATTAAGGTAATAATATATATTAAATGATCTGTGTTATTACTCTAATCATTGGGTGGTATTTATATGCTCAAAAGACACCGTGGCATGAAATTATAGAAAAGGCTTCAGTTTTAATTTGATAAATTTCTTCATGAGTTTTGAAAATCTCAAACTTTTTCATAATTTTCTTTGGTATAGAAACTGGAATTTTGTGCTGAGATGTATTATAAATGTACAGTGTATTATATGCAAATCTCTGGCACCTAAGCCAGATATTATTACATATATTATTATATATATATAAACATTTCCTGAAGAACACCTATATATATATATATAAACATCTCCTGAAGCGGCAGCTGGGAAAACGGTAGAGATCGATGGTAGATTTGTTTAAGTTTTGTTTTTTCTATATATATATATATATATATATATATATATTATAGTAATTTAAGGAGGTTCTAATGGAAACATACAGACGATATTGTAAAGTGGTTTCTGAACGCACAACATTCAAAGGAATGAGCTAAAATTGAGCATTGAAAACGATGCAATTTACCAACCGTTTGTCTCTTTCCCCTCTTGCTTTGAAACTCCTTGAACCGTTTTACTATGGGAGAGTCTGTTTCTGAAATTTGATTCAACAAAATCTTATTGGAAGCAATTGTGGTATTTAACAAGTAAAACGAAATTAAGTTTTGAATTGATTCTGTTCGCATGCCATATACAGGTTTTCAACATAAAGCGTAACTAAAAATGCCATCATTCGGATAAATGTAGTAGTGTGTAATTTTACTATTTTTATTTTCTATATGTTATACTTTAGTACGCGTTCGCGTGTGGTCCGTATAGCGATATTCGCGGGTCGTAGATACGCAATGCGACAAGATCGTTGGCGCGCGCGCGGAAAAGGCACGTGTGAGTGAGAGCGATGAGTTATGTGAATGTGACGTAACTTGTATGCCAATCATATTTGTATCCTTATATGGTATTGGTCTATTGTCTACGTCGTGAGTGAATGTTTGGTAGTTTATTTGGGGTACTGGTCACTTGGGGTTTGGACGGCCAAGCGGCATCATGGATATTTAGATGAACTAATTGCAGACGCATAGGAAATTAACTAAATAAATAATTGGTATTTATATGAATAAATTGGTAGGTAGCCCGACAATAGCATTGGTGTCTTCCTTGTGGACAAAACCTATAGTTACTACATAAATTTTATCCAAATCTGTAAATATCTTAATTTTGATCTGTATATGACACCTTTGTATCAAGAGTGATTGAAAATATATTCAATATATAAATTCTGAAAATCAGCAGTCCGTTCCGTGGTGCCTTGATTTTATTGTCATGGCAAATTGAAAACTAGAAATATGTCTGTTAGACATTCAGTGCTCGCTAAATACTTCCTAACCTTAATTTCCGCTATGAAATCATCCTCTGCAACAGGTGTACGTATACGTAGCACTTTATCCTTGGGATTATTGCAAGGAGATGGTTTACGCCCTTTGTGCATTGTAATAAATTCTGTCCTTTACTTCATCAGAACTTTAAATGTGAAATTACTTTGAAGTTCTTTGTTACATAAAAGTGTGTTTATTATAATTTTGATATTGATACGATAAACTTGTTTCGCTGTTCAAAATAGTCGTCCGCTAGAACACCGTCCAGTCTCTGTGCACGTGGTGACTTTCTGGTGTACATAAGATCTAGAGCTCAGACATTCAGACTGATATTTCATAATGTGTTTTTTATTCTGTTTCTCTAACGCAAAGCTGTGTAATTTTATAAATATTAATAAGAAGCAAGTGCGGTCTATTGCCACAGGGCTTATTAAGCGATAGTGCAACGTACACCTAGGACCTAGGATAATGTGAAATAAATTAAATATGTGGCCGGTACTATAAATTATCCGTTTCAACTTGAATTGCATTGTAATGTTCCGGAAGTTTCCAAAGTCGATCAGATGCTTAGAATATCGTGACCGATGCAAGAGTTTGTATGATACGCCGCTTGAAGTTTACACAGAATAAATGCGTTTAGCACTGAGTATAGTCATTAGATTATCGCTGACAAGTATATCTTAATATATGTTTTTGAACTAAATCATGGCGAAATCTATTAAACGCTATTAGACACTGACTTCCGGTATCGCGTGCGCAGTTGGAATCTGCGCATAGCGGATGTACACAGACTCTACACACGACAAGGAAAATAATAGTACGAGTACACTCGCACTAAAAACAATAGCCTACATCAGCACCAACATTTAAACCTGTACAGTAACAGCTGAAACAAACAGCGATTGATAATTTGCCTTTTCATTATTTATACAAACCTTTTGATAAAGTGTCTCGACACCTTTCCCTGAGACGCACTCTATCCCCAATGCTTGTGAGACCAAGGGCGACGAAATCTTCGTCCGTCATTTTTAAAATTTCAGACGGAGTTATCTGTGAATGTCAAATACTTGATTTTAATGAATGACTAAACGATCAATATAAGAAAAATCATCAGTTTCTCTGGCTATTACAATGTCATGTTTTATTCGTGATATTATTTTTGCAATATAAGAACTGTTGGGTTCACTTGTGATCCAAACTGGCGAGGAAATAGCATGAATTAAGGTGAATCTGTATTTAATATCTTATCTATGTCTTAGACAATCTATCTTACAGATCCGATATAACTGGCGAAACACGTGTATACCCCAAATGAGGCCTCGCTATTTAAAGCATGCGCCTTATTTTCATGACTTGTACTACAAATCTACTTTGAGTCACCTAAACTAGGTCATCGTCTGCAGCTACACACCGACCGGTTTTTAAAAACACTCAAATACAGTGTAATACAGGAAAATGCATCACAAAAATCCCATTTCTACTTGAGAACTGCAAAAATATCAAGTAATGATTGTAATAATATGAACAGGTTGGTGACATGTTTATCGTTTGGTGATCTGACTTTCTATCAATAGCGGAAGCACGCATCGGTGATGGGTCCAACACCCACCTACAAAAAAATGTATCTTAATACCCCTGCTCGATTCGTTCTGAAGAGCGGCTAACGACGTACGCCGGTCACACGCGACCAGGCGACATAACCGGCGTATTCCATCATGGCGGACATTTTTTCGCAGCTTTATGCTTAGGTCACAATGATCGGCCGGTTTGTCACACATCATTAACATAAAAAGGAGGTCGTGCGGTAATAGTACGGCGTCTGTTTCGAAAGAGAGTTGTTTTGGGACCGACGAGGCAATGAATATCGACCGAACACATAATGCTAATCGGGCGATTATCATATGGTGTCCGGACGATAACCGGCCTTTTCAAATGAACATCCTACAAATATCGCTCAAATATCCTACAGACTTGTACAGCAAACGATGTCTGCGATGTGATTATTGCTCGATTCCCGGCCGGATAGCGGTCGATGTGTGAACTTTATGTGGCCGATTATGAAAATCTATGGAACATCGGGGTAATTTTAACTTTTGGGTTAAAACTCTTCGGGCACCTCCCCGATGCTACCAAAGATCCCCGGCCACCGGCCGATCATGTCTGGTGTCCGGCCGGGAACCAGACCAAAATGACAAAAAACCATGCCGGAAGTACACCTTAAGCCTAATCGGAAGGAGAATGACTAAACACCATGCCGGGAATACATTCTAATCCTAATCGGAAGGGCGGGCTGTGACCAAAGCATTAGCCTCAGGCGACATGAGTGTACGTATTGCCTTAGACCAGCTAGTATTACACGTGTAGGTATGATCTATATTCTGAAGTTACAGTCTGAATAACACGTGTTTGACGAAAAGTCACCCGCAAAAACGATTCATTAGAACTTTTAAAGTGATGTTTTCGAAAGAGTAAAACTTCAGAATAAACCTTCGCGGCACCGGTGCTCTTTTTCTTCGAATCGAGTGACTTAGCCGCCTCGCCGGGTAGCGGCGAGCGTCCGCTCTTGACGAATCGAGCACATGGATCTGGGAATTAGTTACAAGTTATATAATCGTGGACTCACCAGTCCATCATTATATAATCTGTAACTCATTCTCAGATTCCTGTGGTAATCAAACAGGGGTAATAAAACCACTACTTGGCTCAGCCATTAGGAAGAAAAAAACAATACTTACAGTGTTTTCTCTGCATACTTCAGAGAGGTGGGATAAACCCAAATCATCTAAAATGTCGTCCATCCTGTGTTAATATATCACAAAATATATTTACAAAAAACTCATTCATTCAACATAGAATACTGTTTATTTCTGGTAGTAAAACAAGCTAAAGGTTATAACTTTACAGACCACACACCACATTTGAATACAAAACTTCCGGAAAGGGAAGGGGTATTCATTTTATTTATTTTTATATGGTATATTACTCATTTAATGTAGAATATGAATTTAATGACATTTGATTTAGACCTTATACCTAATATTGGTCTGTGGACACTCTGGTGAGTCTAAAATGTAAAAGATATAAGCTAAATCAGACTTCTGTGTTCACACCAGCAAAAGAAGAATTTTAAAGATTTAAAAATTTAGATTTCCTTACTGCTGTCTGTCTGGTTATCCAAATGGATCTGCGAATTAGTCACAGTTTATATCATAATGGACCCACCAGGGTGCAACAAGACCATTTTAGACGTTTTAGGGTTCTAGATCAAAATACATGTAGCAGAGTCCATAAATTCTACGTTACTAGTCCCTGTGTATACGGGAGTCTATATTTCGCTTTCTGTCAATAATATATAGTATAAATATATATAAAAAATAATCCTTTATACTATAATTTTATATAGTATATAGGGATATTTTTTATATACTTATATTATATATATATTGACAGAACGTCAAACACCTGTGATAACTTGTACATGCCACGTGCATGTACGTAGCTGCACAAGTAATACCTGTACGTACACAGCTTAAAAAACATATCTTAACTACCTAAGTTAAGTAAGACTACTTAAGTGAAGTAAAACTACTTAAGTTAAGTATAAACATTTTTCTATTGGATTGTATTCTTATTATTAACAATATCATAATGACAATCTAACTATATACATTTTGTATATACTAGCTTCCGACAATTTGAGTTGCGAGTTGCATTTTTAGCCATTTCTGTCTTGATTTAGTTTTAAACTTCCTCTTCGTTAAATTATGACTATAATAATTGTAAAAAGGTGTGTTTTTGATTGATTTTAAAGTGACCTTAGCGAATACGTTAAAATCAAGTCTAATCACAGTCTGTTGAATCAAAGATGTATAGAATGTTTGTTTAAATAAAGTTCCCGATGTATTTGATTATAATGCACAAATGTGGCTTAATCACAGGCGTTTGACTCTATATATGAACGCTTACACACACACATATATAGACATGTATACGTGTAATGCTACTGTTCAGAGGTGTCCTGTGATTCTGTGTCTCCTTTCCTATTTCTTTGACTTGTGTATTTTTCCCCTCAATGATGAAAATGGTTAGCATAATGATAACTTCTGGGAAAATGTTAAACATGATTGTAGTGTTCATATATTTATTAATATCAGATCACAGGCGTTTGGTTCTATCGACATTTTTCTCTCTTCATATACATGTTTGTAATACTGTGTCATGTCTTCCACCTGTGAGCAGATACGTTTACGTCTTTCAAGATTATGCCCTTTTTCTCAATTTTTAAAAGCCGTTACATTACGTTTTAAATATCATTTTCCGTATCAAATATATGGTCACACATGAATATCTTAGCAATATACCGCAGTCGTTTGTCTCGTTTCGTGTACTGTTCGCATGTAAAATCAAGTTACATTATATATTTTTGGATTATCGGATCTTCGGACTATTGGGACTTAACGATATAAGTCTTAGGATATGCCAGAACACTCAACAATATACATGTATTATAAAATCATCTCGACCTTTCAGTAAAATACATTTTAGCTAAATACCTGTTACATGCTTAACTTTGAGCATTTCTTAAATCTTAAATTGAAAACGGTCGTCAGCTATATATAGCGGATAAGCATAACGTCTGCATTGCCTGCGTTATGGGGCCTGTCAACGTGAGTAAATGGCATCCGCATCCGCTGAAAACGTTGCAAAAGTGTTGATTTATGACACTGATATTGTTCCATTTCTGTTCAATATTTTACAATTATAAGGATATAAACCAGTTATTGTAATTCACAATTTACAAACATAAACTTTGACAACTCATTGTGAAGATAGATACTATGCGTAGCTATTAGAATACATACGTAAACACTTACTTATTTTGTTCATCAATCCAATATGGCGTTTATTCTACATGGTTTGCGCATGTGTAACAGGAAGGCAACAACACGACAACTCGACAACACGACAAGGCGACAAGTCGACAACACGACAACTCGACAACACGACAAGTCGACAACACGACAACACGACAACTCGACAACACGACAAGTCGACAACGCGACAAGTCGACATTTTACCGCGACAACACGAGATTCTGTACGCGCTAATTAGCGTGTACAAAATGTCGTGTTGTCGTGTTGTCGACTTGTCGCCTTGTCGTGTTGTCGACTTGTCGCGGTTCGGAAACGCGACAAGTCGACATTTTAACTGTTAAATCTCGTGTTGTCGCAGTTTGAGACCGCGACAACTCGACAAGGCGACAACACGACAAGGCGACAACACAACAACACGAGATGGCCGTAATCAGCCACCATAGAACGTCGATTCCGAAGAACCTGTGAACAGATCGTACAACTGAATTACAAGCTAGACGAGTTGCAGTCCCGTTACCTCGGTGCCATATGGTGGCTGATTACGGCCATCTCGTGTTGTCGTGTTGTCGCCTTGTCGTGTTGTCGCCTTGTCGAGTTGTCGCGGTCTCAAACTGCGACAACCCGAGATTTAACAGTTAAAATGTCGACTTGTCGCGTTTTCGAACCGCGACAAGTCGACAACACGACAAGACGACAAGTCGACAACACGACAAGTCGACATTTCAAACACGCTAATTAGCGCGTACAGAATCTCGTGTTGTCGCGGTAAAATGTCGACTTGTCGTGTTGTCGAGTTGTCGACTTGTCGTGTTGTCGACTTGTCGTGTTGTCGAGTTGTCGACTTGTCGCCTTCCTGTTACACATGCGCAAACAATGGATAACACTCGCCATATTGGATTGCTTATGAAAATAATTGTGTGCATGTGGCTGTAGCTAGATGAAGATATTTGTTAACAATTTCTTTACCAAGAGTTGTCAAAGTATTTTTTTCTCTGAACTATGAATTTCAATAATTTGTTTATTATATGATAATCGTGTAATAATGGTCTGATTAGTAAGCAGTAATCGTCATCTGTTAATTTTAAGGTCACTTGAACCGCTAAGGCCTAATAGTTCGAAGGCCCGTTAATCCGAAAATTAGAAAATATTGCAATTATGTAGTTGTTTTACTTCATGTAAATTTATAGTTTGACATGTTTTCAATAAATTGTGATAAATACATTTTTCGGGAATTCTTTAAAATTATTTAACTGCAAACTTCTATGGACGGCAAGTTGTGATTTCTTCAATGAGCATTGCATGATAACAAATAAATCATAATTATAAGTCAAAAAAATCATAAAGAGATAGAAAATATCTTACATTTTATAAGATGTCACATAAATATACATTTTATGAATTATCTTACAAACATACGCCCAATGTAAAGCTTATGTGTACTGCAATTTGATTGCATTAGGGATAACATGGCTGCATGAATGGATGATATATATCACCAATTCTAACCTGCCTACATGTTTGAAATATGTATTTCACGACTTATTTTTGTGTTTCCTGCTTCCTTTTACTTGTTTATTCTCTCCTTTTTCAATGATGAAAATGGTTCGCATAATGGTAATTATGGAAACTAATAACCAGGATTGCAGTGTAAATATACACTCTTTCATATCGGATACGTTTAACGTACATGTATTGCAAGATTATGTTTTTTTCACAATTTCATTTCGTTTTTTTGTCGGTGACCCTACGTTACATTTGTGATAATTGTAGCGTAGTGCAGTGCAATCATCCGTGGGTCACATAGAGATGATGTCAATCTAGAGTTACACATATCTTAGCAAGTTTACTACTGAGTCTTGTAATTAAGTCTGTACATTTATATCGGTTATCGGACTATCAGACTTTCCGACTTATGGGCCTTAGGACTAACGGTCGTTCGGACTAACGGACGTTCAGATTAACAGGCCTTCGAACTATTAAGGATAAGGTGGTCACCCAGGCAGGTGACCTATCGACATCACTTTTATTTGTCGTCTATCACCATTAAATATAACAATTCGATCACCTTCTCAACTGGTCCGAATTCAACTAAGCCTGTTAGGGAACATGTTTTAGGATAAGTTGAAGTGTAAAAATCAAGCGGCTGATCTCAACAGGGTAACAGATCTACATATTTGAAAAATCTTATAATGTTGCCACGCCTAGGAATCAAAGTTCAATATACGCTATTCGGATATTATATATACATATACCTATATCATAGATGATGTATGACGGCTGGGAACATTTTGTTTTATTAATTACCCGATTTTATGTGTTGATTAATTAAGTTATATGTGTCGTAACTAGGCATGCATTTTTTTCTTCAAGAAACTATTGAAAACCATCAGGTTCTTTTAAGGTGTGATAATCATTCAAATGGTCAGAAAACCATGTACGATGCCTTGTAAACATTATTTACAAGTCAGAATTTATGTCTTATGTATGTTAAGATAAATGCATACCTGCAGTAATCACTTTATAATTTCTTTTATAAAAATGTTAAATGAAATTGTAGACCACATCTTGGCTTTATAGCCTGACCGCATATGTACTGTCAAAATCATTTTCAGTTCTTATTCATACTTGTAAATGTAATTTTCGAAAGGTTGATGGTGAATAAAATATCCAAAAGCTCTTGATTCGTGAGTATGAAAATTACGGCACATATATACAGCTTTTAAGACCAACTACCTCTCCGAAACGAAGAATTCAATTAGCGTTTGCTTCTTAATTGTTTTTATTTTCGTGATATGAATTAACAAAATAGTAGCACATCTAAAATTAAAAACAAAATCAATTTTTTTTCTTCTTATATTGGTGATCCAATATAGACACAGGATTAATTGTCTACATGTAGATGGCGACCCAATGATTTGGACCCCACCAGAGTGTCATGCATAGACTATTTTGGACGTTTTATGAGTTTAAATACAAAAATCGGTAAAATCGTAATCTACATGGTGATATATATATTGAGAAGGATGGATAGATCCCGAGACAAACAAAACGTAGTCCACCTATATGAAGTTTTAGCGGTTAAAATCATATTTATAGTAAATCTTCACAAAAACGGTTACTACCGTTGGTAAGAGCAATAATTTCCTTTTCAAAATCCTACACAACTATTCAAAGTGCTGTCACTAAGACGAAATCAGCCGAAAAATTATGCAAATATTATAAGCCGGATTTGATCTTCATTATATAAATGTTTGCACATTATATAAAGAAGGCTGCACATCATATAAAGAAGTGTGTACAGAATTTAAAGAAATTTGTACCGAATATAAAGTTTAATTTTAGCTACATAATATAAAGGAAAAGGCATCGAATATCTCGATATAACGACGGAGCATAATGGTAAATGTATCAAATATAACACAGGAATTACCGAATATATAGACAAAAAAGCACTGCAGATATACATGCATAAGGATGTATATATGTTGTTGTCCCGCCCTGGTAGAATAAATAATAACCCAGACCGTAGCCCGAGGTCATTATTTTAAATTATACCAGGGCGGTATAACACCATATGAACCGAAACTGAGGTCCTTATTTTTTATACTAGATATTATTTTCTTTGGCAAGTATCAAAGCATTCTCTAATGTGCATGTTACTTACAAGAAAAAACATCGACCATAGGACACCACCCTGAAGAACTCAATGTTTGCGTAATGTAACTTGAGTTGCTTTTATTGACTTTGCACTCGGACCATATTAACACAGGTCAATTATACTTGGATGTATCATAATAAGCCAAGCCTCTCTTAACCACAAATTGATCGCTTTGAGAAAGATTATTATATATAATTATGATATTCATTTCGTAAAATGAACACATGTTTTATGTATTAGGAATTTCTAGACCCAGAAAAACTAATTGTGTACTTTTCTTTTGCAAGAGTTCCATTATATTAAATGTCTACTGGAAGTATCTATGCTACAGCATTTGATTACTATTGTATGAATTACTGTAGTCAAAATGCACAATCAAACTTTCGAGGGTTAAATCTTGCTGTATTATAATAAACAAATTTTTAAAATAAGAATATTAACATTATATACGTTGTGATGCATGCAGATGATCAAAATAGATGAACTAATTACTAGAAAGATGGGGCACAACACCTTATCTGTTCTATAACGCTTTGGACTAAATGAAAGTTTTAATGATTTTTTCTTATCGTTTTAAATCAAATTCTTTATTAGATCTTAAATTAAGGTTATTGTTTGATGTACTGCACACATAACATATTACAGTAATTAGTAATAATAGATAATATTTCGTCTTATCATCCGTGTTCTCTTCAATTCTTCACATTGAATAATAAGTTTTAACCGAGTAATAACACAATATTTTGTAAAGGAGATTTTACAATATTAAGTTAATATACATGTACATTTGTCCTCTCTGTTACTGTTCATTGTACAAACATTTTTGTTCTGTGTTCTGACAATATCCTTTGTTTTGTTAATATTCAATTAATTTAATATTATGATTTCCGTTAAGTATAATACATTTCAAAAGAGTTAACAATGGGGAAAAATATAATTTTTTAACAATTTTGAACATCGAATATCTTACAAACACACCAAATATTCACAAGCACTGACTTCAGCTTTCTATATTCAAAGATAGTGGTTATTTCATATGATTTGCGCATGTGTAACAGGAAGGCGACAAGTCGACAACTCGACAACACGACAAGTCGACAACACGACAAGGCGACAACACGACAAGTCGACAACTCGACAACACGACAAGTCGACATTTTACCGCGACAACACGAGATTCTGTACGCGCTAATTAGCGTGTTTGAAATGTCGACTTGTCGTGTTGTCGACTTGTCGTCTTGTCGTGTTGTCGACTTGTCGCGGTTCGAAAACGCGACAAGTCGACATTTTAACTGTTAAATCTCGGGTTGTCGCAGTTTGAGACCGCGACAACTCGACAAGGCGACAACACGACAAGGCGACAACACAACAACACGAGATGGCCGTAATCAGCCACCATAGTGCCAAGAGAGACGGACTGAGAACCTTTCGCTACAGCTACAGACTTAGAATGTCGGTTGTAGAAGGCCTGCGTAACATGTACTACGACTATGCCCACCAAAAAGCTGAAGACATATCCGGATTACGAAGAGACCTGTATGGCGAAATTGTAGACGTTGTTTCCGGATCCGAAGACGATGATGAAGAGTGACCAAGAATCGAAGCAGTCTTGAATCCTATAGCAACGGCTCTTTTCAGAGCCAAACACTTTTCTCGAAAAGTGCCCATTAACCTCGAAAATACGCAAAATAGTTGTGTTTTGTTGTTATTTATTTCTATCTATCGAAAACAAATAGTTGTATATATCTAAATATAAGCCGGGGTAGCTCGGTGATTTAGTCGCTAAGTAATAAGTACATGTATCTTATACGAGAATATGAGTTCGAATATTGCTAAAATGTTTTTCTCTTCAATTTATCAACGTCTTAAGATAATTTCAATAGTACAAAATAATACATATCAATTAAATTTCTGATTATTTCCTTAATCATAGCTACAAATGCGTGTAGACCCATGTTTATTCCTTGTGATCAAATGTATATTGGTAAATGTATAATGAACATGATAACACGAGTTACGTCCCTTGAATCAAGCTGGTATACATGTATAATTACTCGACAACAAAATCACTCGTATAATATGCTTAAATATACCACATACAGAGGTATAACTAAAGACGCGTCTTCACCTTTTTGTGCGTAAATACTCCTTTGTTTATGACAATGAAATAGCTTTTTGTGCGTAAATACTCCTTTGTTTATGACAATGAAATAGCCCCCCCCCCCCCCCCCAACCCACCCCCGTTGTCACGATTCCGTTGATATAAATTAGATTTGATACATACACGTATAAGAGGCGCCCGACCAGTATGAAATACTGCTTTTCGATACATGCGACGGTATGTTGTAAATCGAACCGTCTCGCCCGGCGTACATTTTCATAATTAGCCGCGTGTAATTAACGGAAGTTCACTGCCTATAGTGTTCGGTTACAACCGTTAACTTCCGAAGACTGCCGACGAGATGTTGCGATTGTATCCCATTGTTCTATGACGTCATCAATAACGTTACCATGGAGCGTCACAATATCTTTCTCGGCAATTCTAAGTTATGTGGCTTATATATATATATCACTAGTATACCATGCAGTTATTTCTACTGTCCAGTGTCTGGTCAAGCCTGCAGTCGAGCGCACAGACCGTGACCGCGTAACGGTAAATGGTGTGCCTTTCACTCAATATACTAAATGCGCTGACACGCGTCAGAATGTGTACTGACAATGTGTACACGAGTTTCTCGTTATGGCCTATGACACTTGAAGTCAGGGGTATAAATACCCGACGACAATCTACTGTCATCACTTAATCTTGAGACAATCATGAAGACGAAAGCAAGAAACTCCCGACTCGATCAACGATTCACTCTGCTGAATAGCGAACGTCGATTCCGAAGAGCCTGTGAACAGATCGTACAACTGAATTACAAGCTAGACGAGTTGCAGTCCCGTTACCTCGGTGCCAAGAGAGACGGACTGAGAACCTTTCGCTACAGCTACAGACTTAGAATGTCGGTTGTAGAAGGCCTGCGTAACATGTACTACGACTATGCCCACCAAAAAGCTGAAGACATATCCGGATTACGAAGAGACCTGTATGGCGAAATTGTAGACGTTGTTTCCGGATCCGAAGACGATGATGAAGAGTGACCAAGAATCGAAGCAGTCTTGAATCCTATAGCAACGGCTCTTTTCAGAGCCAAACACTTTTCTCGAAAAGTGCCCATTAACCTCGAAAATACGCAAAATAGTTGTGATCTTTGTTGTTATTTATTTCTATCTATCGAAAACAAATAGTTGTATATATCTAAATATAAGCCGGGGTAGCTCGGTGATTTAGTCGCTAAGTAATAAGTACATGTATCTTATACGAGAATATGAGTTCGAATATTGCTAAAATGTTTTTCTCTTCAATTTATCAACGTCTTAAGATAATTTCAATAGTACAAAATAATACATATCAATTAAATTTCTGATTATTTCCTTAATCATAGCTACAAATGCGTGTAGACCCATGTTTATTCCTTGTGATCAAATGTATATTGGTAAATGTATAATGAACATGATAACACGAGTTACGTCCCTTGAATCAAGCTGGTATACATGTATAATTACTCGACAACAAAATCACTCGTATAATATGCTTAAATATACCACATACAGAGGTATAACTAAAAGATCGCGTCTTCACCTTTTTGTGCGTAAATACTCCTTTGTTTATGACAATGAAATAGCTTTTTGTGCGTAAATACTCCTTTGTTTATGACAATGAAATAGCCCCCCCCCCCCCCCCCCCAACCCACCCCCGTTGTCACGATTCCGTTGATATAAATTAGATTTGATACATACACGTATAAGAGGCGCCCGACCAGTATGAAATACTGCTTTTCGATACATGCGACGGTATGTTGTAAATCGAACCGTCTCGCCCGGCGTACATTTTCATAATTAGCCGCGTGTAATTAACGGAAGTTCACTGCCTATAGTGTTCGGTTACAACCGTTAACTTCCGAAGACTGCCGACGAGATGTTGCGATTGTATCCCATTGTTCTATGACGTCATCAATAACGTTACCATAGAGCGTCACAATATCTTTCTCGGCAATTCTAAGTTATGTGGCTTATATATATATTCACTAGTATACCATGCAGTTATTTCTACTGTCCAGTGTCTGGTCAAGCCTGCAGTCGAGCGCACAGACCGTGACCGCGTAACGGTAAATGGTGTGCCTTTCACTCAATATACTAAATGCGCTGACACGCGTCAGAATGTGTACTGACAATGTGTACACGAGTTTCTCGTTATGGCCTATGACACTTGAAGTCAGGGGTATAAATACCCGACGACAATCTACTGTCATCACTTAATCTTGAGACAATCATGAAGACGAAAGCAAGAGACTCCCGACTCGATCAACGATTCACTCTGCTGAATAGCGAACGTCGATTCCGAAGAGCCTGTGAACAGATCGTACAACTGAATTACAAGCTAGACGAGTTGCAGTCCCGTTACCTCGGTGCCAAGAGAGACGGACTGAGAACCTTTCGCTACAGCTACAGACTTAGAATGTCGGTTGTAGAAGGCCTGCGTAACATGTACTACGACTATGCCCACCAAAAAGCTGAAGACATATCCGGATTACGAAGAGACCTGTATGGCGAAATTGTAGACGTTGTTTCCGGATCCGAAGACGATGATGAAGAGTGACCAAGAATCGAAGCAGTCTTGAATCCTATAGCAACGGCTCTTTTCAGAGCCAAACACTTTTCTCGAAAAGTGCCCATTAACCTCGAAAATACGCAAAATAGTTGTGTTTTGTTGTTATTTATTTCTATCTATCGAAAACAAATAGTTGTATATATCTAAATATAAGCCGGGGTAGCTCGGTGATTTAGTCGCTAAGTAATAAGTACATGTATCTTATACGAGAATATGAGTTCGAATATTGCTAAAATGTTTTTCTCTTCAATTTATCAACGTCTTAAGATAATTTCAATAGTACAAAATAATACATATCAATTAAATTTCTGATTATTTCCTTAATCATAGCTACAAATGCGTGTAGACCCATGTTTATTCCTTGTGATCAAATGTATATTGGTAAATGTATAATGAACATGATAACACGAGTTACGTCCCTTGAATCAAGCTGGTATACATGTATAATTACTCGACAACAAAATCACTCGTATAATATGCTTAAATATACCACATACAGAGGTATAACTAAAGACGCGTCTTCACCTTTTTGTGCGTAAATACTCCTTTGTTTATGACAATGAAATAGCTTTTTGTGCGTAAATACTCCTTTGTTTATGACAATGAAATAGCCCCCCCCCCCCCCACCCCCCCCGTTGTCACGATTCCGTTGATATAAATTAGATTTGATACATACACGTATAAGAGGCGCCCGACCAGTATGAAATACTGCTTTTCGATACATGCGACGGTATGTTGTAAATCGAACCGTCTCGCCCGGCGTACATTTTCATAATTAGCCGCGTGTAATTAACGGAAGTTCACTGCCTATAGTGTTCGGTTACAACCGTTAACTTCCGAAGACTGCCGACGAGATGTTGCGATTGTATCCCATTGTTCTATGACGTCATCAATAACGTTACCATGGAGCGTCACAATATCTTTCTCGGCAATTCTAGTTATGTGGCTTATATATATATCACTAGTATACCATGCAGTTATTTCTACTGTCCAGTGTCTGGTCAAGCCTGCAGTCGAGCGCACAGACCGTGACCGCGTAACGGTAAATGGTGTGCCTTTCACTCAATATACTAAATGCGCTGACACGCGTCAGAATGTGTACTGACAATGTGTACACGAGTTTCTCGTTATGGCCTATGACACTTGAAGTCAGGGGTATAAATACCCGACGACAATCTACTGTCATCACTTAATCTTGAGACAATCATGAAGACGAAAGCAAGAAACTCCCGACTCGATCAACGATTCACTCTGCTGAATAGCGAACGTCGATTCCGAAGAGCCTGTGAACAGATCGTACAACTGAATTACAAGCTAGACGAGTTGCAGTCCCGTTACCTCGGTGCCAAGAGAGACGGACTGAGAACCTTTCGCTACAGCTACAGACTTAGAATGTCGGTTGTAGAAGGCCTGCGTAACATGTACTACGACTATGCCCACCAAAAAGCTGAAGACATATCCGGATTACGAAGAGACCTGTATGGCGAAATTGTAGACGTTGTTTCCGGATCCGAAGACGATGATGAAGAGTGACCAAGAATCGAAGCAGTCTTGAATCCTATAGCAACGGCTCTTTTCAGAGCCAAACACTTTTCTCGAAAAGTGCCCATTAACCTCGAAAATACGCAAAATATGTAGTTGTGTTTTGTTGTTATTTATTTCTATCTATCGAAAACAAATAGTTGTATATATCTAAATATAAGCCGGGGTAGCTCGGTGATTTAGTCGCTAAGTAATAAGTACATGTATCTTATACGAGAATATGAGTTCGAATATTGCTAAAATGTTTTTTCTCTTCAATTTATCAACGTCTTAAGATAATTTCAATAGTACAAAATAATACATATCAATTAAATTTCTGATTATTTCCTTAATCATAGCTACAAATGCGTGTAGACCCATGTTTATTCCTTGTGATCAAATGTATATTGGTAAATGTATAATGAACATGATAACACGAGTTACGTCCCTTGAATCAAGCTGGTATACATGTATAATTACTCGACAACAAAATCACTCGTATAATATGCTTAAATATACCACATACAGAGGTATAACTAAAGACGCGTCTTCACCTTTTTGTGCGTAAATACTCCTTTGTTTATGACAATGAAATAGCTTTTTGTGCGTAAATACTCCTTTGTTTATGACAATGAAATAGCCCCCCCCCCCCCCCACCCACCCCCGTTGTCACGATTCCGTTGATATAAATTAGATTTGATACATACACGTATAAGAGGCGCCCGACCAGTATGAAATACTGCTTTTCGATACATGCGACGGTATGTTGTAAATCGAACCGTCTCGCCCGGCGTACATTTTCATAATTATGCCGCGTGTAATTAACGGAAGTTCACTGCCTATAGTGTTCGGTTACAACCGTTAACTTCCGAAGACTGCCGACGAGATGTTGCGATTGTATCCCATTGTTCTATGACGTCATCAATAACGTTACCATGGAGCGTCACAATATCTTTCTCGGCAATTCTAAGTTATGTGGCTTATATATATATATCACTAGTATACCATGCAGTTATTTCTACTGTCCAGTGTCTGGTCAAGCCTGCAGTCGAGCGCACAGACCGTGACCGCGTAACGGTAAATGGTGTGCCTTTCACTCAATATACTAAATGCGCTGACACGCGTCAGAATGTGTACTGACAATGTGTACACGAGTTTCTCGTTATGGCCTATGACACTTGAAGTCAGGGGTATAAATACCCGACGACAATCTACTGTCATCACTTAATCTTGAGACAATCATGAAGACGAAAGCAAGAAACTCCCGACTCGATCAACGATTCACTCTGCTGAATAGCGAACGTCGATTCCGAAGAGCCTGTGAACAGATCGTACAACTGAATTACAAGCTAGACGAGTTGCAGTCCCGTTACCTCGGTGCCAAGAGAGACCGACTGAGAACCTTTCGCTACAGCTACAGACTTAGAATGTCGGTTGTAGAAGGCCTGCGTAACATGTACTACGACTATGCCCACCAAAAAGCTGAAGACATATCCGGATTACGAAGAGACCTGTATGGCGAAATTGTAGACGTTGTTTCCGGATCCGAAGACGATGATGAAGAGTGACCAAGAATCGAAGCAGTCTTGAATCCTATAGCAACGGCTCTTTTCAGAGCCAAACACTTTTCTCGAAAAGTGCCCATTAACCTCGAAAATACGCAAAATAGTTGTGTTTTGTTGTTATTTATTTCTATCTATCGAAAACAAATAGTTGTATATATCTAAATATAAGCCGGGGTAGCTCGGTGATTTAGTCGCTAAGTAATAAGTACATGTATCTTATACGAGAATATGAGTTCGAATATTGCTAAAATGTTTTTCTCTTCAATTTATCAACGTCTTAAGATAATTTCAATAGTACAAAATAATACATATCAATTAAATTTCTGATTATTTCCTTAATCATAGCTACAAATGCGTGTAGACCCATGTTTATTCCTTGTGATCAAATGTATATTGGTAAATGTATAATGAACATGATAACACGAGTTACGTCCCTTGAATCAAGCTGGTATACATGTATAATTACTCGACAACAAAATCACTCGTATAATATGCTTAAATATACCACATACAGAGGTATAACTAAAGACGCGTCTTCACCTTTTTGTGCGTAAATACTCCTTTGTTTATGACAATGAAATAGCTTTTTGTGCGTAAATACTCCTTTGTTTATGACAATGAAATAGCCCCCCCCCCCCCCACCCCCGTTGTCACGATTCCGTTGATATAAATTAGATTTGATACATACACGTATAAGAGGCGCCCGACCAGTATGAAATACTGCTTTTCGATACATGCGACGGTATGTTGTAAATCGAACCGTCTCGCCCGGCGTACATTTTCATAATTAGCCGCGTGTAATTAACGGAAGTTCACTGCCTATAGTGTTCGGTTACAACCGTTAACTTCCGAAGACTGCCGACGAGATGTTGCGATTGTATCCCATTGTTCTATGACGTCATCAATAACGTTACCATGGAGCGTCACAATATCTTTCTCGGCAATTCTAAGTTATGTGGCTTATATATATATCACTAGTATACCATGCAGTTATTTCTACTGTCCAGTGTCTGGTCAAGCCTGCAGTCGAGCGCACAGACCGTGACCGCGTAACGGTAAATGGTGTGCCTTTCACTCAATATACTAAATGCGCTGACACGCGTCAGAATGTGTACTGACAATGTGTACACGAGTTTCTCGTTATGGCCTATGACACTTGAAGTCAGGGGTATAAATACCCGACGACAATCTACTGTCATCACTTAATCTTGAGACAATCATGAAGACGAAAGCAAGAAACTCCCGACTCGATCAACGATTCACTCTGCTGAATAGCGAACGTCGATTCCGAAGAGCCTGTGAACAGATCGTACAACTGAATTACAAGCTAGACGAGTTGCAGTCCCGTTACCTCGGTGCCAAGAGAGACGGACTGAGAACCTTTCGCTACAGCTACAGACTTAGAATGTCGGTTGTAGAAGGCCTGCGTAACATGTACTACGACTATGCCCACCAAAAAGCTGAAGACATATCCGGATTACGAAGAGACCTGTATGGCGAAATTGTAGACGTTGTTTCCGGATCCGAAGACGATGATGAAGAGTGACCAAGAATCGAAGCAGTCTTGAATCCTATAGCAACGGCTCTTTTCAGAGCCAAACACTTTTCTCGAAAAGTGCCCATTAACCTCGAAAATACGCAAAATAGTTGTGTTTTGTTGTTATTTATTTCTATCTATCGAAAACAAATAGTTGTATATATCTAAATATAAGCCGGGGTAGCTCGGTGATTTAGTCGCTAAGTAATAAGTACATGTATCTTATACGAGAATATGAGTTCGAATATTGCTAAAATGTTTTTCTCTTCAATTTATCAACGTCTTAAGATAATTTCAATAGTACAAAATAATACATATCAATTAAATTTCTGATTATTTCCTTAATCATAGCTACAAATGCGTGTAGACCCATGTTTATTCCTTGTGATCAAATGTATATTGGTAAATGTATAATGAACATGATAACACGAGTTACGTCCCTTGAATCAAGCTGGTATACATGTATAATTACTCGACAACAAAATCACTCGTATAATATGCTTAAATATACCACATACAGAGGTATAACTAAAGACGCGTCTTCACCTTTTTGTGCGTAAATACTCCTTTGTTTATGACAATGAAATAGCTTTTTGTGCGTAAATACTCCTTTGTTTATGACAATGAAATAGCCCCCCCCCCCAACCCACCCCCGTTGTCACGATTCCGTTGATATAAATTAGATTTGATACATACACGTATAAGAGGCGCCCGACCAGTATGAAATACTGCTTTTCGATACATGCGACGGTATGTTGTAAATCGAACCGTCTCGCCCGGCGTACATTTTCATAATTAGCCGCGTGTAATTAACGGAAGTTCACTGCCTATAGTGTTCGGTTACAACCGTTAACTTCCGAAGACTGCCGACGAGATGTTGCGATTGTATCCCATTGTTCTATGACGTCATCAATAACGTTACCATGGAGCGTCACAATATCTTTCTCGGCAATTCTAAGTTATGTGGCTTATATATATATCACTAGTATACCATGCAGTTATTTCTACTGTCCAGTGTCTGGTCAAGCCTGCAGTCGAGCGCACAGACCGTGACCGCGTAACGGTAAATGGTGTGCCTTTCACTCAATATACTAAATGCGCTGACACGCGTCAGAATGTGTACTGACAATGTGTACACGAGTTTCTCGTTATGGCCTATGACACTTGAAGTCAGGGGTATAAATACCCGACGACAATCTACTGTCATCACTTAATCTTGAGACAATCATGAAGACGAAAGCAAGAAACTCCCGACTCGATCAACGATTCACTCTGCTGAATAGCGAACGTCGATTCCGAAGAGCCTGTGAACAGATCGTACAACTGAATTACAAGCTAGACGAGTTGCAGTCCCGTTACCTCGGTGCCAAGAGAGACGGACTGAGAACCTTTCGCTACAGCTACAGACTTAGAATGTCGGTTGTAGAAGGCCTGCGTAACATGTACTACGACTATGCCCACCAAAAAGCTGAAGACATATCCGGATTACGAAGAGACCTGTATGGCGAAATTGTAGACGTTGTTTCCGGATCCGAAGACGATGATGAAGAGTGACCAAGAATCGAAGCAGTCTTGAATCCTATAGCAACGGCTCTTTTCAGAGCCAAACACTTTTCTCGAAAAGTGCCCATTAACCTCGAAAATACGCAAAATAGTTGTGTTTTGTTGTTATTTATTTCTATCTATCGAAAACAAATAGTTGTATATATCTAAATATAAGCCGGGGTAGCTCGGTGATTTAGTCGCTAAGTAATAAGTACATGTATCTTATACGAGAATATGAGTTCGAATATTGCTAAAATGTTTTTCTCTTCAATTTATCAACGTCTTAAGATAATTTCAATAGTACAAAATAATACATATCAATTAAATTTCTGATTATTTCCTTAATCATAGCTACAAATGCGTGTAGACCCATGTTTATTCCTTGTGATCAAATGTATATTGGTAAATGTATAATGAACATGATAACACGAGTTACGTCCCTTGAATCAAGCTGGTATACATGTATAATTACTCGACAACAAAATCACTCGTATAATATGCTTAAATATACCACATACAGAGGTATAACTAAAGACGCGTCTTCACCTTTTTGTGCGTAAATACTCCTTTGTTTATGACAATGAAATAGCTTTTTGTGCGTAAATACTCCTTTGTTTATGACAATGAAATAGCCCCCCCCCCCCAACCCACCCCCCCCGTTGTCACGATTCCGTTGATATAAATTAGATTTGATACATACACGTATAAGAGGCGCCCGACCAGTATGAAATACTGCTTTTCGATACATGCGACGGTATGTTGTAAATCGAACCGTCTCGCCCGGCGTACATTTTCATAATTAGCCGCGTGTAATTAACGGAAGTTCACTGCCTATAGTGTTCGGTTACAACCGTTAACTTCCGAAGACTGCCGACGAGATGTTGCGATTGTATCCCATTGTTCTATGACGTCATCAATAACGTTACCATGGAGCGTCACAATATCTTTCTCGGCAATTCTAAGTTATGTGGCTTATATATATATCACTAGTATACCATGCAGTTATTTCTACTGTCCAGTGTCTGGTCAAGCCTGCAGTCGAGCGCACAGACCGTGACCGCGTAACGGTAAATGGTGTGCCTTTCACTCAATATACTAAATGCGCTGACACGCGTCAGAATGTGTACTGACAATGTGTACACGAGTTTCTCGTTATGGCCTATGACACTTGAAGTCAGGGGTATAAATACCCGACGACAATCTACTGTCATCACTTAATCTTGAGACAATCATGAAGACGAAAGCAAGAAACTCCCGACTCGATCAACGATTCACTCTGCTGAATAGCGAACGTCGATTCCGAAGAGCCTGTGAACAGATCGTACAACTGAATTACAAGCTAGACGAGTTGCAGTCCCGTTACCTCGGTGCCAAGAGAGACGGACTGAGAACCTTTCGCTACAGCTACAGACTTAGAATGTCGGTTGTAGAAGGCCTGCGTAACATGTACTACGACTATGCCCACCAAAAAGCTGAAGACATATCCGGATTACGAAGAGACCTGTATGGCGAAATTGTAGACGTTGTTTCCGGATCCGAAGACGATGATGAAGAGTGACCAAGAATCGAAGCAGTCTTGAATCCTATAGCAACGGCTCTTTTCAGAGCCAAACACTTTTCTCGAAAAGTGCCCATTAACCTCGAAAATACGCAAAATAGTTGTGTTTTGTTGTTATTTATTTCTATCTATCGAAAACAAATAGTTGTATATATCTAAATATAAGCCGGGGTAGCTCGGTGATTTAGTCGCTAAGTAATAAGTACATGTATCTTATACGAGAATATGAGTTCGAATATTGCTAAAATGTTTTTCTCTTCAATTTATCAACGTCTTAAGATAATTTCAATAGTACAAAATAATACATATCAATTAAATTTCTGATTATTTCCTTAATCATAGCTACAAATGCGTGTAGACCCATGTTTATTCCTTGTGATCAAATGTATATTGGTAAATGTATAATGAACATGATAACACGAGTTACGTCCCTTGAATCAAGCTGGTATACATGTATAATTACTCGACAACAAAATCACTCGTATAATATGCTTAAATATACCACATACAGAGGTATAACTAAAGACGCGTCTTCACCTTTTTGTGCGTAAATACTCCTTTGTTTATGACAATGAAATAGCTTTTTGTGCGTAAATACTCCTTTTTTTATGACAATGAAATAGCCCCCCCCCCCCCCAACCCACCCCCGTTGTCACGATTCCGTTGATATAAATTAGATTTGATACATACACGTATAAGAGGCGCCCGACCAGTATGAAATACTGCTTTTCGATACATGCGACGGTATGTTGTAAATCGAACCGTCTCGCCCGGCGTACATTTTCATAATTAGCCGCGTGTAATTAACGGAAGTTCACTGCCTATAGTGTTCGGTTACAACCGTTAACTTCCGAAGACTGCCGACGAGATGTTGCGATTGTATCCCATTGTTCTATGACGTCATCAATAACGTTACCATGGAGCGTCACAATATCTTTCTCGGCAATTCTAAGTTATGTGGCTTATATATATATCACTAGTATACCATGCAGTTATTTCTACTGTCCAGTGTCTGGTCAAGCCTGCAGTCGAGCGCACAGACCGTGACCGCGTAACGGTAAATGGTGTGCCTTTCACTCAATATACTAAATGCGCTGACACGCGTCAGAATGTGTACTGACAATGTGTACACGAGTTCTCGTTATGGCCTATGACACTTGAAGTCAGGGGTATAAATACCCCGACGACAATCTACTGTCATCACTTAATCTTGAGACAATCATGAAGACGAAAGCAAGAAACTCCCGACTCGATCAACGATTCACTCTGCTGAATAGCGAACGTCGATTCCGAAGAGCCTGTGAACAGATCGTACAACTGAATTACAAGCTAGACGAGTTGCAGTCCCGTTACCTCGGTGCCAAGAGAGACGGACTGAGAACCTTTCGCTACAGCTACAGACTTAGAATGTCGGTTGTAGAAGGCCTGCGTAACATGTACTACGACTATGCCCACCAAAAAGCTGAAGACATATCCGGATTACGAAGAGACCTGTATGGCGAAATTGTAGACGTTGTTTCCGGATCCGAAGACGATGATGAAGAGTGACCAAGAATCGAAGCAGTCTTGAATCCTATAGCAACGGCTCTTTTCAGAGCCAAACACTTTTCTCGAAAAGTGCCCATTAACCTCGAAAATACGCAAAATAGTTGTGTTATTCGTTCATGTAACAGTTGTTATTTATTTCTATCTATCGAAAACAAATAGTTGTATATATCTAAATATAAGCCGGGGTAGCTCGGTGATTTAGTCGCTAAGTAATAAGTACATGTATCTTATACGAGAATATGAGTTCGAATATTGCTAAAATGTTTTTCTCTTCAATTTATCAACGTCTTAAGATAATTTCAATAGTACAAAATAATACATATCAATTAAATTTCTGATTATTTCCTTAATCATAGCTACAAATGCGTGTAGACCCATGTTTATTCCTTGTGATCAAATGTATATTGGTAAATGTATAATGAACATGATAACACGAGTTACGTCCCTTGAATCAAGCTGGTATACATGTATAATTACTCGACAACAAAATCACTCGTATAATATGCTTAAATATACCACATACAGAGGTATAACTAAAGACGCGTCTTCACCTTTTTGTGCGTAAATACTCCTTTGTTTATGACAATGAAATAGCTTTTTGTGCGTAAATACTCCTTTGTTTATGACAATGAAATAGCCCCCCCCCCCCCCCCCAACCCCCCCCCGTTGTCACGATTCCGTTGATATAAATTAGATTTGATACATACACGTATAAGAGGCGCCCGACCAGTATGAAATACTGCTTTTCGATACATGCGACGGTATGTTGTAAATCGAACCGTCTCGCCCGGCGTACATTTTCATAATTAGCCGCGTGTAATTAACGGAAGTTCACTGCCTATAGTGTTCGGTTACAACCGTTAACTTCCGAAGACTGCCGACGAGATGTTGCGATTGTATCCCATTGTTCTATGACGTCATCAATAACGTTACCATGGAGCGTCACAATATCTTTCTCGGCAATTCTAAGTTATGTGGCTTATATATATATCACTAAGTATAACCATGCAGTTATTTCTACTGTCCAGTGTCTGGTCAAGCCTGCAGTCGAGCGCACAGACCGTGACCGCGTAACGGTAAATGGTGTGCCTTTCACTCAATATACTAAATGCGCTGACACGCGTCAGAATGTGTACTGACAATGTGTACACGAGTTTCTCGTTATGGCCTATGACACTTGAAGTCAGGGGTATAAATACCCGACGACAATCTACTGTCATCACTTAATCTTGAGACAATCATGAAGACGAAAGCAAGAAACTCCCGACTCGATCAACGATTCACTCTGCTGAATAGCGAACGTCGATTCCGAAGAGCCTGTGAACAGATCGTACAACTGAATTACAAGCTAGACGAGTTGCAGTCCCGTTACCTCGGTGCCAAGAGAGACGGACTGAGAACCTTTCGCTACAGCTACAGACTTAGAATGTCGGTTGTAGAAGGCCTGCGTAACATGTACTACGACTATGCCCACCAAAAAGCTGAAGACATATCCGGATTACGAAGAGACCTGTATGGCGAAATTGTAGACGTTGTTTCCGGATCCGAAGACGATGATGAAGAGTGACCAAGAATCGAAGCAGTCTTGAATCCTATAGCAACGGCTCTTTTCAGAGCCAAACACTTTTCTCGAAAAGTGCCCATTAACCTCGAAAATACGCAAAATAGTTGTGTTTTGTTGTTATTTATTTCTATCTATCGAAAACAAATAGTTGTATATATCTAAATATAAGCCGGGGTAGCTCGGTGATTTAGTCGCTAAGTAATAAGTACATGTATCTTATACGAGAATATGAGTTCGAATATTGCTAAAATGTTTTTCTCTTCAATTTATCAACGTCTTAAGATAATTTCAATAGTACAAAATAATACATATCAATTAAATTTCTGATTATTTCCTTAATCATAGCTACAAATGCGTGTAGACCCATGTTTATTCCTTGTGATCAAATGTATATTGGTAAATGTATAATGAACATGATAACACGAGTTACGTCCCTTGAATCAAGCTGGTATACATGTATAATTACTCGACAACAAAATCACTCGTATAATATGCTTTAATATACCACATACAGAGGTATAACTAAAGACGCGTCTTCACCTTTTTGTGCGTAAATACTCCTTTGTTTATGACAATGAAATAGCTTTTTGTGCGTAAATACTCCTTTGTTTATGACAATGAAATAGCCCCCCCCCCCCCCCCCAACCCACCCCCGTTGTCACGATTCCGTTGATATAAATTAGATTTGATACATACACGTATAAGAGGCGCCCGACCAGTATGAAATACTGCTTTTCGATACATGCGACGGTATGTTGTAAATCGAACCGTCTCGCCCGGCGTACATTTTCATAATTAGCCGCGTGTAATTAACGGAAGTTCACTGCCTATAGTGTTCGGTTACAACCGTTAACTTCCGAAGACTGCCGACGAGATGTTGCGATTGTATCCCATTGTTCTATGACGTCATCAATAACGTTACCATGGAGCGTCACAATATCTTTCTCGGCAATTCTAAGTTATGTGGCTTATATATATATATAACTCAATATACCATGCAGTTATTTCTACTGTCCAGTGTCTGGTCAAGCCTGCAGTCGAGCGCACAGACCGTGACCGCGTAACGGTAAATGGTGTGCCTTTCACTCAATATACTAAATGCGCTGACACGCGTCAGAATGTGTACTGACAATGTGTACACGAGTTTCTCGTTATGGCCTATGACACTTGAAGTCAGGGGTATAAATACCCGACGACAATCTACTGTCATCACTTAATCTTGAGACAATCATGAAGACGAAAGCAAGAAACTCCCGACTCGATCAACGATTCACTCTGCTGAATAGCGAACGTCGATTCCGAAGAGCCTGTGAACAGATCGTACAACTGAATTACAAGCTAGACGAGTTGCAGTCCCGTTACCTCGGTGCCAAGAGAGACGGACTGAGAACCTTTCGCTACAGCTACAGACTTAGAATGTCGGTTGTAGAAGGCCTGCGTAACATGTACTACGACTATGCCCACCAAAAAGCTGAAGACATATCCGGATTACGAAGAGACCTGTATGGCGAAATTGTAGACGTTGTTTCCGGATCCGAAGACGATGATGAAGAGTGACCAAGAATCGAAGCAGTCTTGAATCCTATAGCAACGGCTCTTTTCAGAGCCAAACACTTTTCTCGAAAAGTGCCCATTAACCTCGAAAATACGCAAAATAGTTGTGTTTTGTTGTTATTTTTTTCTATCTATCGAAAACAAATAGTTGTATATATCTAAATATAAGCCGGGGTAGCTCGGTGATTTAGTCGCTAAGTAATAAGTACATGTATCTTATACGAGAATATGAGTTCGAATATTGCTAAAATGTTTTTCTCTTCAATTTATCAACGTCTTAAGATAATTTCAATAGTACAAAATAATACATATCAATTAAATTTCTGATTATTTCCTTAATCATAGCTACAAATGCGTGTAGACCCATGTTTATTCCTTGTGATCAAATGTATATTGGTAAATGTATAATGAACATGATAACACGAGTTACGTCCCTTGAATCAAGCTGGTATACATGTATAATTACTCGACAACAAAATCACTCGTATAATATGCTTAAATATACCACATACAGAGGTATAACTAAAGACGCGTCTTCACCTTTTTGTGCGTAAATACTCCTTTGTTTATGACAATGAAATAGCTTTTTGTGCGTAAATACTCCTTTGTTTATGACAATGACAATGAAATAGCCCCCCTCCCCCCCCCCCCCAACCCACCCCCGTTGTCACGATTCCGTTGATATAAATTAGATTTGATACATACACGTATAAGAGGCGCCCGACCAGTATGAAATACTGCTTTTCGATACATGCGACGGTATGTTGTAAATCGAACCGTCTCGCCCGGCGTACATTTTCATAATTAGCCGCGTGTGTAATTAACGGAAGTTCACTGCCTATAGTGTTCGGTTACAACCGTTAACTTCCGAAGACTGCCGACGAGATGTTGCGATTGTATCCCATTGTTCTATGACGTCATCAATAACGTTACCATGGAGCGTCACAATATCTTTCTCGGCAATTCTAAGTTATGTGGCTTATATATATATCACTAGTATACCATGCAGTTATTTCTACTGTCCAGTGTCTGGTCAAGCCTGCAGTCGAGCGCACAGACCGTGACCGCGTAACGGTAAATGGTGTGGCCTTTCACTCAATATACTAAATGCGCTGACACGCGTCAGAATGTGTACTGACAATGTGTACACGAGTTTCTCGTTATGGCCTATGACACTTGAAGTCAGGGGTATAAATACCCGACGACAATCTACTGTCATCACTTAATCTTGAGACAATCATGAAGACGAAAGCAAGAAACTCCCGACTCGATCAACGATTCACTCTGCTGAATAGCGAACGTCGATTCCGAAGAGCCTGTGAACAGATCGTACAACTGAATTACAAGCTAGACGAGTTGCAGTCCCGTTACCTCGGTGCCAAGAGAGACGGACTGAGAACCTTTCGCTACAGCTACAGACTTAGAATGTCGGTTGTAGAAGGCCTGCGTAACATGTACTACGACTATGCCCACCAAAAAGCTGAAGACATATCCGGATTACGAAGAGACCTGTATGGCGAAATTGTAGACGTTGTTTCCGGATCCGAAGACGATGATGAAGAGTGACCAAGAATCGAAGCAGTCTTGAATCCTATAGCAACGGCTCTTTTCAGAGCCAAACACTTTTCTCGAAAAGTGCCCATTAACCTCGAAAATACGCAAAATAGTTGTGTTTTGTTGTTATTTATTTCTATCTATCGAAAACAAATAGTTGTATATATCTAAATATAAGCCGGGGTAGCTCGGTGATTTAGTCGCTAAGTAATAAGTACATGTATCTTATACGAGAATATGAGTTCGAATATTGCTAAAATGTTTTTCTCTTCAATTTATCAACGTCTTAAGATAATTTCAATAGTACAAAATAATACATATCAATTAAATTTCTGATTATTTCCTTAATCATAGCTACAAATGCGTGTAGACCCATGTTTATTCCTTGTGATCAAATGTATATTGGTAAATGTATAATGAACATGATAACACGAGTTACGTCCCTTGAATCAAGCTGGTATACATGTATAATTACTCGACAACAAAATCACTCGTATAATATGCTTAAATATACCACATACAGAGGTATAACTAAAGACGTGTCTTCACCTTTTTGTGCGTAAATACTCCTTTGTTTATGACAATGAAATAGCTTTTTGTGCGTAAATACTCCTTTGTTTATGACAATGAAATAGCCCCCCCCCCCCCCCCCCAACCCACCCCCGTTGTCACGATTCCGTTGATATAAATTAGATTTGATACATACACGTATAAGAGGCGCCCGACCAGTATGAAATACTGCTTTTCGACACATGCGACGGTATGTTGTAAATCGAACCGTCTCGCCCGGCGTACATTTTCATAATTAGCCGCGTGTAATTAACGGAAGTTCACTGCCTATAGTGTTCGGTTACAACCGTTAACTTCCGAAGACTGCCGACGAGATGTTGCGATTGTATCCCATTGTTCTATGACGTCATCAATAACGTTACCATGGAGCGTCACAATATCTTTCTCGGCAATTCTAAGTTATGTGGCTTATATATATATCACTAGTATACCATGCAGTTATTTCTACTGTCCAGTGTCTGGTCAAGCCTGCAGTCGAGCGCACAGACCGTGACCGCGTAACGGTAAATGGTGTGCCTTTCACTCAATATACTAAATGCGCTGACACGCGTCAGAATGTGTACTGACAATGTGTACACGAGTTTCTCGTTATGGCCTATGACACTTGAAGTCAGGGGTATAAATACCCGACGACAATCTACTGTCATCACTTAATCTTGAGACAATCATGAAGACGAAAGCAAGAAACTCCCGACTCGATCAACGATTCACTCTGCTGAATAGCGAACGTCGATTCCGAAGAGCCTGTGAACAGATCGTACAACTGAATTACAAGCTAGACGAGTTGCAGTCCCGTTACCTCGGTGCCAAGAGAGACGGACTGAGAACCTTTCGCTACAGCTACAGACTTAGAATGTCGGTTGTAGAAGGCCTGCGTAACATGTACTACGACTATGCCCACCAAAAAGCTGAAGACATATCCGGATTACGAAGAGACCTGTATGGCGAAATTGTAGACGTTGTTTCCGGATCCGAAGACGATGATGAAGAGTGACCAAGAATCGAAGCAGTCTTGAATCCTATAGCAACGGCTCTTTTCAGAGCCAAACACTTTTCTCGAAAAGTGCCCATTAACCTCGAAAATACGCAAAATAGTTGTGTTTTGTTGTTATTTATTTCTATCTATCGAAAACAAATAGTTGTATATATCTAAATATAAGCCGGGGTAGCTCGGTGATTTAGTCGCTAAGTAATAAGTACATGTATCTTATACGAGAATATGAGTTCGAATATTGCTAAAATGTTTTTCTCTTCAATTTATCAACGTCTTAAGATAATTTCAATAGTACAAAATAATACATATCAATTAAATTTCTGATTATTTCCTTAATCATAGCTACAAATGCGTGTAGACCCATGTTTATTCCTTGTGATCAAATGTATATTGGTAAATGTATAATGAACATGATAACACGAGTTACGTCCCTTGAATCAAGCTGGTATACATGTATAATTACTCGACAACAAAAATCACTCGTATAATATGCTTAAATATACCACATACAGAGGTATAACTAAAGACGCGTCTTCACCTTTTTGTGCGTAAATACTCCTTTGTTTATGACAATGAAATAGCTTTTTGTGCGTAAATACTCCTTTGTTTATGACAATGAAATAGCCCCCCCCCCCCCCAACCCACCCCCGTTGTCACGATTCCGTTGATATAAATTAGATTTGATACATACACGTATAAGAGGCGCCCGACCAGTATGAAATACTGCTTTTCGATACATGCGACGGTATGTTGTAAATCGAACCGTCTCGCCCGGCGTACATTTTCATAATTAGCCGCGTGTAATTAACGGAAGTTCACTGCCTATAGTGTTCGGTTACAACCGTTAACTTCCGAAGACTGCCGACGAGATGTTGCGATTGTATCCCATTGTTCTATGACGTCATCAATAACGTTACCATGGAGCGTCACAATATCTTTCTCGGCAATTCTAAGTTATGTGGCTTATATATATATCACTAGTATACCATGCAGTTATTTCTACTGTCCAGTGTCTGGTCAAGCCTGCAGTCGAGCGCACAGACCGTGACCGCGTAACGGTAAATGGTGTGCCTTTCACTCAATATACTAAATGCGCTGACACGCGTCAGAATGTGTACTGACAATGTGTACACGAGTTTCTCGTTATGGCCTATGACACTTGAAGTCAGGGGTATAAATACCCGACGACAATCTACTGTCATCACTTAATCTTGAGACAATCATGAAGACGAAAGCAAGAAACTCCCGACTCGATCAACGATTCACTCTGCTGAATAGCGAACGTCGATTCCGAAGAGCCTGTGAACAGATCGTACAACTGAATTACAAGCTAGACGAGTTGCAGTCCCGTTACCTCGGTGCCAAGAGAGACGGACTGAGAACCTTTCGCTACAGCTACAGACTTAGAATGTCGGTTGTAGAAGGCCTGCGTAACATGTACTACGACTATGCCCACCAAAAAGCTGAAGACATATCCGGATTACGAAGAGACCTGTATGGCGAAATTGTAGACGTTGTTTCCGGATCCGAAGACGATGATGAAGAGTGACCAAGAATCGAAGCAGTCTTGAATCCTATAGCAACGGCTCTTTTCAGAGCCAAACACTTTTCTCGAAAAGTGCCCATTAACCTCGAAAATACGCAAAATAGTTGTGTTTTGTTGTTATTTATTTCTATCTATCGAATTTATCAACGTCTTAAGATAATTTCAATAGTACAAAATAATACATACATTGTACATGAATGCAAATTTACATAACGCTGGTCAAGCTGATCATGATGATTCCTGCCGGCATCCTAATTACTGCGCAGTAGTTGACTATACACAACACAGCAAAATTGTGAAATTAATCTTCATTATTCACATTATTGACCCCCCTTCCCCCACCAGTCTGTACAATAACTTTAGCAATTAAAACTGCAGTGCATACAAATGCTTCTGATAATGTTGATCATATCCATTGTCAAACTAACTGATACATTTTTTCCAGATTTGTCTGGCTTGTTTTCTTTAGTTGTAAAATATTCAGTTTACTGTTTAGTGCTATCCCTTGCCACTGTCACATTTTGTCACTTTTCCTTCTGATCTAATCATGGTTTAGGCCTAAACACCAATTATTAACCTCATGCTTGGTGCTATTTTCAGACAGCAGATCAGACGTAAACTGCTAAAGACCAAACAGGTGTCATCGTATCATGATAGCATCCATGTGCACAGGTTTCGGCACCAAGTAGTTTCGGTACTTCAAAATAAAGTCGGTACCTTCTGAAAGTCGTTTCGGCATTTGCACTTTAGGGTACCGAAACGACTTTAGCAAGTACCGAAACGACATGTAAGGTACATTGTACACAGTGCTGCAACGACCTGCATTAATTTATGGTTTAACTACTGGCAATTTAATCATAATTATCAAACAATACAGATATATTACGAGAAACATATATTCAAATGGCATCTGACTCAAAGGCAGCATAATTGTCAATTTATGTGCTGTTAAGTCATGATTTAGAACGCATGCATGGTTCTGTTGTGCAGGCACTCGCGATGATGATAATGAAAAGCCAGACTAGATTTTAAGTATGTTTTTTAGGCCTACACAAACAATAAAACAAATAACGGATAATATGAATATCCATCGATAATGATATTGGTGTCTATAACAAGTAATACGCATCTACTTACCTGATAATGCCGGTTATAACTTGAACACCAAGGCGGCTTCAACGTTTTTACTCAACCGGATACAAACAATACACATTCCTCATAGGGGGCGCACTAGTGAGCGGTATGATTTTGTGTGATCGAGACACTGCAGACAGGTCAATTTCACTGTTGCACATTTTGGACGCATTTTGTAACAAAACTGTGATGATCAGTGCATAAATTATTTACGCATTTTATGATTTTTAGTAAGTTCTACAGAAAATTTCATAAATATCACTCATTTTTAAATGGTACATTTGCCGGTCCAATCGTTCAGAATAGCTCCGAAGGAAGGCGTCTGGGACCCCGAAATATCTCGTCTGTTGTGGAAATTTACCGAGAACCTGCGAAATACCACCATTATTCAAGGCTGTATTGTGGTCGTTGTATGTAACATTTCCAAAAATCAGAAATACCGTTTTGTTCATAATTACAAGGACTGTTTATATGTAGAGTCTCAGATTGTTAAGTTTATCAATTATTTCACTAGGACGAATTAAACAGAAACCAGTGGTCAAAATGCCGATTTTTGCCTGTTTGACCTAAAAAATATCACCTTTAATGAATTTTCGTAGAGAAAAAATACAGTTTGTCAGCGGTGGAGCATCTTTAAATATTCATGAAAAATTAATGCAAAGGCTAATTTATTGACATCTATTATATAACTCTCAGAGGAAGATAACAAATTAATGAAAACAAAATGAAAAATATAGGCTAATGCTATTTAATTTTGGCTAAACTCTCACTTTTTATTGACGAGAGAAACTGAACAGAGACTGAATCACCAACAAGAGCTATGTACTGTTCAAGTACTAGTAATAATCTTTTTGACAACCTAGATTTTGACAAAAAGAAAAAGAAAAGAAAAAGCCTCAAATGCATTTTTATTGCAGCAATAGCTCTGAAGTCTATTGCCAAATTTAACTGATATCTAAATTTGAACCTTATTGGAATCCTTAGATTAATTGATACAGATAAAGGCATAATAACAATAAAACACAAAAATGTCCTATATGTTAATATGTATCAAACCATTTTTTAAGACTTTGCTAATCAGAGGTTACCACTCTCCTACCTTGCCAATTTACCGATATCCTTTCAAAATGCCTGACATTAATTTGGAGATTCAAATACCCCTACATTAAATTGTTATGAAAAATAGGATAATATAAGAATTCCAACAATCAAAAGCAACTATTACAACCAAAAATTTTAAAACACATGCATAGCTTGGAGAAATAAAATGACGCACATACAAATATTCGGCAAAACTGGACACTATCTGAACTTCTAGCAATCACAGATAGCAACATGTGTAGACAAAAGCTGACCCCATAATTAGTTAATATGAAAAGATGGACGTTGTGAATAGGGGCAATTAATCATTCAAGAATGAGTATGGAGTATTATTTAGTTGATATAGTTGTTTGCCTTAAATCAATCAGTAGAACTAATTTCATGTTTATGATTGGAAGGGAACATTAGCAGGCTCTCCTACTTCAAATTAGAATCAACTAGGAACCCCTTCATTCTCAAAATATTTTTAAAAAGAGGCCCAGGGGACTTAACGGTCACTTGTGTTCGGTTACAGAATATAAGAAATGTAACACTATATTGGCCCCTTGCATCCACCCGGCTCTTGAAGTTGTTTGACTTTTGTGAGCATTTTTTTCACATCTATGAAATAATGCAAAAGAATATTCTCAAAATTTCAGTCATTTTAACCCCGTCTGGCCCCATGGGCTCAGCCAGGACCAATTCGGGCATTACCGTTATAATAAAAAAAAAATCTCAGTATATAGTTTCCAAACAAGTTTGAATCATTTTCTATGGAAATTGAGCAAGTTATGCTAAAAAAATATGACCTACTCCCCAGAGGAAAATCTGAGACTGCAGAGCTAAGAAATTCACAATTTGTTAAAGGGCCTAATGACCCTCTATCTATAAAGCGTATTTGACTCACAGGAGCCCGGGGAAAATTGTACGATTTAGAATGCCAGAGATGAGTTTTACGATGAATTTTGATGATGTTGAGAGCGCCGAAGGCGCGAGATTTTGGTGTTTGGTGGGTTCTGGGTTCTCCCTCGGGAAAAAATCTACAATTTAGAATGGCTGAGATGAGTTTTACGATGTATTTTGCTGAATTTGCGAGCGCCGAAGGTGCGAGATTTTGCTGTTTGGGGGTCCGGGGGTCTCCCCCCCCCCCCCCGAGAAAAAATATAACGTTTTGGAATGACTGAGATGAGTTTTACAGTGTATTTTGTTTATTTTAAAGCGTTCTTAACACGGTAATTTTTCGATTTAAAGTTACCTGCATTAAGAAATGATAATTGTGAGTGTCGTCATACCATTATGCAACCCAGCTCGATCTGAACATACCGGATTCCCACCATCGGCACATTGTTGTGTAACTCAAAATAATATAAATATTGACTTTTCATTAATAAAGGTTTGAACATTACGTGCTTGAACGTTTTAGGAAACCCGCCGCGCAGTGGAAAATTTTCTAAAATGAAGAGTACAAAAATGGCAGGAGGAACCTTTTTTTCTCTCAAATGTGCATTTTTAGAAACATTTCACTCGGCGAAAAGGTGTGTGTGTGTGTGTGTGTGTGTGTGTGTGTGTGTGTGTGTGTGTGTGTGTGTGTGTGTGTGTGTGTGTGTGTGTGTGTGTGTGTGTGTGTGTGTGTGTGTGTGTGTGTGTGTGTGTGTGTGTGTGTGGCTTAATGTTCTAAGCCTAGTGGTACAGCTGCTGTAGATTCAAAGATTTGTTTTAATATGGATGAAAACGAAAATAATGAATCGCTTCTAGTTTTTGCCTTTTCATAGATGCATTATAATGTTAGACAGAAACTTTTTAAAACCATTGTTTTTCCCCCTTTTTACCATCAATATCACGGGCATATAACAATTATGGTATCGTGTCCATACTATTGCATAAAGGCGTCAAACTTCTTGAAACATTTAAATATTCATGAGATTTTTAAATAGTCTTCAATACATTAACTCCCGCTTCTACTTTCGATGTAACAAGCCCCTGTGGTCTCGGTCATATACTATATAGCTATGCACAGACTCGCGCACGCGCTCCAAACAGGTTAGTAACGCGTGCTCGTCGTGCGTTGTAATGTGTAATTTCTTCAGTAAAAATTCCAATCAAACAAAAGGAGCTACGCTGTATACATACGATAATAGATTGTTACATGTAGCTTCATTTGGTAAAAAAAGTGGTGGCTGGGATCAGATGTTCATGCACACAGGTATGTGGTTTTGGAGATATTATTCTTTACATATTTATGTACATTTAATTTGTTGGTAGAGTCAAACCGTTAGGCATATTGGTCACTGGTTCGATATCCATAAATGTACAATGTTACACATACTTCAGTCTGGGTTATATGGATATATATACAAATATGCTGTATAACACGTAGTTACGATAATGGTGGCTACATAATCAGTATTAAGGTTCATGCAATGGCTTTAACCAGTGATATTTTGCAAGCCTAAAACGCATTACTGTGCTGCAATTGAACAGAACTAATTTCATTAATTGTTGGTATATATCCTGGCTAACTGTCAGTCTTACTGTTGATAAGTAATTTGTGAAGCTGCTTGTAAATTTCAGTAAAATAAGAGAAAAATGTATATTTCTGGAGAAGACATAGAACTCGTGTGAATTGCATTGATGGCACCAAATAAACATGCTATCGTGTTCAGTAGTGACTATGCCAGGTACTCCAACAGTTTGTTCGGCAAAATCGGACCAGCGAATAGCGCAGGAGCCTAGTGTTGTAAATGCAAATGGCTGCTTTAAATGGCGGATCACAAATATAGCATATAAAAAGACATTTTAATTGATACAAGTGCTCTTATATACACTATAAGGTACTCTGAACATGACAAGAAGAATATTTACGAAAAAAATAGTTGAAATGTGGACTTTGAGGCTCTTTCCATAAATTTGCATTTTTCGCCCCAAACAGATTGTTTGAACTATTTTTTTCGTGAAGAGTCTTCTTGTTATGTTCAGAGTACCTTTTGGTGTCTATAAAAACATTTGTATCAATTGAGATGGCTTCTTATATGCGATATTTTCGATCCGCCATTTATAGCAGCCATTTGCATTTACTACACTAGGCTCCTGCGCTATTTGCTGGTCCGATTTTGCCAAACAAACTGTTGGAGTACCTGGCATATTCACAACTGAACACGATGGCATGATTATTTGGTTCCATCAATGCAATTCACACGAGTTCTATGTCTTCTCCAGAAATATACATTTTTCTCATATTTTACTGTATTTTACACGCAGCTCCACAAATTACATATCAACAGTAAGACTGACAGTTAGCCAGGGTATATACCAACAATTAATGAAATTAGTTCTGTTCAATTGCAGCATAGTAATGAGTTTTAGGCTTGCAAAATACCACTGTTTAAAGCCATCACATGAACCTTAATTCTAAAATGAGCATGAAAATGATGTGGATACGCGGGAGTACCAGAATCTATGGTGGCTACATATGTGGATGGACGGGAGTACCAGAGACTATGGTGGCTACATATGTGGATGGACGGGAGTACCAGAGTCTATGGTGGCTACATATGTGGATGGACGGGAGTACCAGAGTCTATGGTGGCTACATATGTATTGGACGGGAGTACCAGAGTCTATGGTGGCTACATATGTGGATGGACGGGAGTACCAGAGTCTATGGTGGCTACATATGTGGATGGACGGGAGTACCAGAGTCTATGGTGGCTACATATGTGGGATGGACGGGAGTACCAGAGTCTATGGTGGCTACATATGTGGATACACGGGAGTACCAGAGTCTATGGTGGCTACATATGTGGATGGACGGGAGTACCAGAGTCTATGGTGGCTACATATGTGGATGGACGGGAGTACCAGAGTCTATGGTGGCTACATATGTGGATGGACGGGAGTACCAGAGTCTATGGTGGCTACATATGTGGATACACGGAGTACCAGGGTCTATGGGGCCTATGTGGATACATATGTGTGACGGGAGTACCAGAGTCTATGGTGGCTACATATGTATTGGACGGGAGTACCAGAGTCTATGGTGGCTACATAGACGTTTATGTGGTACATATGTGGACAGAAGTACCAGAGTCTATGGTGGCTACATATGTGGATGGACGGGAGTACCAAGTCTATGGTGGCTACATATGTGGCGGAGTACCAAGTCTATGTGGCTACATATGTGGATACGGGAGTACCAGAGTCTATGGTGGCTACATATGTGGATACACGGGAGTACCAGAGTCTATGGTGGCTACATATGTGGATGGACGGGAGTACCAGATGTGGAAGTATGGTGGCTACATATGTGGATGGACGGGAGTACCAGAGTCTATGGTGGCTACATATGTGGATGGACGGAGTACCAAGTCTATGGTGGCTACATAGAGTGGATGGACGGGAGTACCAGGGTGGCTATATATGTGGATGGACGGGAGTACCAGAGTCTATGGTGGCTACATATGTGGATGGACGGGAGTACCAGAGTCTATGGTGGCTACATATGTGGATGGACGGGAGTACCAGAGTCTATGGTGGCTACATATGTGGATGGACGGGAGTACCAGAGTCTATGGTGGCTACATATGTGGATGGACGGGAGTACCAGAGTCTATGGTGGCTACATATGTGGATGGACGGGAGTACCAGAGTCTATGGTGGCTACATATGTGGATGGACGGGAGTACCAGAGTCTATGGTGGCTACATATGTGGATGGACGGGAGTACCAGAGTCTATGGTGGCTACATATGTGGATGGACGGGAGTACCAGAGTCTATGGTGGCTACATATGTGGATGGACGGGAGTACCAGAGTCTATGGTGGCTACATATGTGGATGGACGGGAGTACCAGAGTCTATGGTGGCTACATATGTGGATGGACGGGAGTACCAGAGTCTATGGTGGCTACATATGTGGATGGACGGGAGTACCAGAGTCTATGGTGGCTACATATGTGGATGGACGGGAGTACCAGAGTCTATGGTGGCTATATATGTGGATGGACGGGAGTACCAGAGTCTATGGTGGCTACATATGTGGATGGACGGGAGTACCAGAGTCTATGGTGGCTACATATGTGGATGGACGGGAGTACCAGAGTCTATGGTGGCTACATATGTGGATGGACGGGAGTACCAGAGTCTATGGTGGCTACATATGTGGATGGACGGGAGTACCAGAGTCTATGGTGGCTACATATGTGGATGGACGGGAGTACCAGAGTCTATGGTGGCTACATACATGTATGTGGATGGATGGGAGTACCAGAGTCTATGGTGGCTACATATGTGGATACACGGGAGTACCAGAGTCTATGGTGGCTACATACATGTATGTGGATGGACGGGAGTACCAGAGTCTAGTGTATGTGGATGGACGGGAGTACCAGAGTCTATGGTGGCTACATAATCAGTATTATACCTAAAGTCTATGAGCATGAAAATGATGTGGATACACGGGAGTACCAGAGTCTATGGTGGCTACATATGTGGATGGACGGGAGTACCAGAGTCTATGGTGGCTACATATGTGGATGGACGGGAGTACCAGAGTCTATGGTGGCTACATATGTGGATACACGGGAGTACCAGAGTCTATGGTGGCTACATATGTGGATGGACGGGAGTACCAGAGTCTATGGTGGCTACATATGTGGATGGACGGGAGTACCAGAGTCTATGGTGGCTACATATGTGGATGGACGGGAGTACCAGAGTCTATGGTGGCTACATATGTGGATGGACGGGAGTACCAGAGTCTTTGGTGGCTACATATGTGGATGGACGGGAGTACCAGAGTCTATGGTGGCTACATTTGTGGATGGACGGGAGTACCAGAGTCTTTGGTTGCTACATTTGTGGATGGACGGGAGTACCAGAGTCTTTGGTGGCTACATTTGTGGATGGACGGGAGTACCAGAGTCTATGGTGGCTACATTTGTGGATGGACGGGAGTACCAGAGTCTATGGTGGCTACATTTGTGGATGGACGGGAGTACCAGAGTCTATGATGGCTACATAATGTTGTATGGATTAAATTGCTCCTTACACATTAAACCTTACGTAGACACCAACGACGTATCTCACTTATAAATCCTTGGTAGACACAAATGTTTGAGTTTTTGTGTTTGCTGAATTTTTCAACTTAAATATTTACTAAAGCCGTCCTCGGTGTTTATATCTTGAAATGTTGACCAACCGTTTGCTGTCAGTTAGCGGCATGGTAACTCATATTGCAAGATTCGATCAGAAATTATATAAATCTTCCTATTGGATCAAGTGGAACTTTCCGTTGCAATCAGTATTCGATCATTTCTTTCAAAGAATTCCTCAAAGATGATTTTTACACAACAAAATTGATCGAAGTTCTGTTTAAAAGGTTGTACAATTCGTCTTCCTTAGATATATGTCTATATACAAATACAATTATTTAAACGACTTTATCCATTTTCATTTCACAGAATCATGCATTTTTGTAACAAAGTTATCCCTCAAATACAGGACTATCCCGCATATACGGGAGTGTCCCCAACCTGTCTAATACTCTGTGTTTCTCTATACCATGTACATTATAAAGAGATAGAATTAACTTTGATGTTTGGAGGCACGCGTACATTATAAAGAGGTAGAATTAACTTTGATGTTTGGAGGCACGCGTACATTATAAAGAGATAGAATTAACTTTGATGTTTGAAGGCACGCGTAAGAGAAAAATAAATTGAATTGAATCAAATCACTATAAATTACAAGATTCATGAAACTTTATTTAGTGTCGCATACACATGTATGTACAATCACAGGCGTTTGGCTCTATAGACATTTAACGCCTGTGGTACAATTGTACAATGCTAACTTTACCGCCGTATAGCACTATTTCTTGAATTCTGAATTACTTGTACATTTATTTTATCAATGGCTGTATATTTTTACGATGCGTGACACTAAAATAAAATATTGATTGATTTGACTATTTCCATGGCATACAGTTGTATGCATAATTTATTGAGTAAACCTAGCCCAAGTCATATTAATTAAAACACAAGCAAAAGCATAGAAATCAGAAAGTAACTTATGTGGACTCCACGAGCCCCATGTTTAATGATAATCTAAATAATCGTTTGTTTGAGTGATCGTTATCGACCGTTTAAATATATTTAGATATAGCCTAGTGCCCTCCATCCTCGATACTTCAGGGGTTACTAGCTTTTATTTTCGCGAATACATATTAAAATGACTGTGATTGTAACCCATGGAATATCGAGGATGTGTGTCCTTAAACAATTTAATTAGTTAGATTTGGATGCGTCCTACACGTAATATAAATCACAGGAATCTGAGAATTAGTTACAGATTATATAATCATGGACCCACCAGAGTGCCCTAAGACCATTTTTAGACGTTTTAGAGGTCTAGATCAAAAAACGATGAAAATTATACTGTACATGGTACTACCTCTAAAACGTCTAAAATGGTCTTAGGGCACTCTGGTGGGTCCATGATTATAAGATCTGTAACTAATTCTCAGATCCCTGTGATATAAATGTAAGTAGACTCATACGAGCGTAAAGTGGTGGGGTGATCACTGTTCAGTAGCCGATATGCGCCCCTTACACTATTATGCTGGTCACGTGACAGAAAGGAATATCATTGATTTCAATTCAAATCTCTGCCCATTTCTCAGAGATACTCTTGACCATACGCACGCATTTTGCATCGATCCGAGATATGGAGTCTTTCACCGCACTTTTCATCGCCATGGAATTGATTTTCCAGTGCATAAGCAAGGCTTTTGTTCGCGGAAAGGTATGTAGCCTAAGTTTTTATTGTCTGAACAAGAAAATCATGGGATTAGCCACAAGTTCTTACAACTGATAAAGTTTCCTCCAATAAACATGACAAAGTTATATTTTATAGTAAAGACGAGTGTCCTGAAACTATATTAAGACGTTCATTAGGGAGACGGGGCCATTGTATGGGTCTAAATCTATATCCATTCTAAGTTCAAAGTTGTCTTGTTGCTCTCTGATATTTAGTTTGCACTGACATGGACTCGATAACCATGCTTACTAGTATTATCATTATCAGCGCATAATGATAGAACAACACGTGCGGCGATTCTATCGTTACGGGAATAGTCGCTGGCGTAGCAACGGGTCATGATCATGACCCCACTTTTGGCGGGAACATATGAATGACTCGATTCCAATCATTTGTTCAATCGAATTCGTTTACGATGACGAGAGAGAAGAAATATGGGTATTTTATTAAGATATATGCAACTGTCGCGAGAATAAATAATATTTATTTGCGTGAAAAACTGTAATTATGAGGGTATAATGATAATGGAACCCGTGTAAATTTTGCGTAACATAATTTACACGTGCTCCATTATCATTGTACCCTCATAACATCAACAAAATAAAAATCTGTTCCTTAAATAAACACGCGGACAAAGATTGAAAAAAAATTTGGAGTTGATAAAAATATCTTTCTGGGGTTGGAAATCCCAGAATTTCAGGTTTCTCTAATGAGATGAATTGGTAGCATGTTTGGATGAAGGGTTACATCAAATTATCAAATGATTCGGAAGTCTCCAATGAAGGCTTATTGTAATAATTGCTTTTAATGCTTTAATGCATATGCATAATGACACTTTTAAGTGCATGTGTACTAAACATTGAGGACTTGTGTATTTTCTGATTTTTAGGTCACCTGAGACGAAGTCTCAAGTGACCTATTCTAATCGCCTTTTGTCCGTCGTCGTCCGTCGTCCGTCGTCCGTCGTGCGTCGTCCGTCGTCCGTCGTATGTCCGTAAACAATTTACATTTTTGACTTCTTCTCCAAAACTGCTGAAGCAATTTCAATGAAATTTTGCACAAACCTTCTTAGGCATAAGGCCAATAAAAATTGTGAATTATATGGTCCCCACCCCCCAGGGGGCTGTGGGAGGGGCCAAAAGGGGTAAAATTTCAAAAATCTTCTTCTCTACTCACAGATGTGGTAGAATCAAATACTCTTCATAGATAGAAAGGTCTTAAGGTCCTTTACGAAAATTGTGAATTATATGACCCTGGGGTCTCTAGTTTCCCCCTGGGGGAGGGGGTTAAGTTTACTATAGTTTATATTGGGAAAACACATTTTTGCTTATTATTTGGTCATTTGTAATAGGAAATGAGTCAAATGTTGTCAGAATTATCAGTATGAGATTGGCCATTTAATCCTATTAACAAATTTTCTATGACTGACCCCCAGGGGCTTTAGGGCGGGGTCAAAAGGGGTCAAATAGGCTAAAACTTCAAAAATCTTCTTCTGAAATTCTGGAAATGGTAGAATCAAATACTTTTCATAAATAGAAAGGTCTTAAGGTCCTTTACAAAAATTGTGAATTATATGACCCTGGGGTCTCACGTTTCTCCCTGGGGAGGGGTCAAGTTTACTATAGTTTATATAGGGAAAATACATTTATGAGAATGTTTTGCTCAATTTTCATTGGAAACGAGTCAAACTTGGTTAGAATTATTAGCCTGAGATAGCATTTTAATATCATTTCCACATTGGTCCTGGCCGACCCCCTGGGGGCAGAGGGGTGGGGCTAAAAAAGGGTCAAATAGGCTAAAACTTCAAAAATCTTCTTCTGAAATTCTGGAAATGGTAGAATCAAACACTTTTCATAAATAGAAAGGTCTTAAGGTCCTTTACAAAAATTGTGAATTATATGACCCTGGGGTCTCACGTTTCCCCCTGGGGAGGGGGTCAAGTTTACTAAAGTTTATATAGGGAAAACACATTTATGAGAATGTTTTGCTCAATTTTCATTGGAAACGAGTCAAACTTGGTTAGAATTATTAGCCTGAGATAGCATTTTAATATCATTTCCACATTGGTCCTGGCCGACCCCCTGGGGGCAGAGGGGTGGGGCTAAAAAAGGGTCAAATAGGCTAAAACTTCAAAAATCTTCTTCTGAAATTCTGGAAATGGTAGAATCAAATACACTTTATAGATGAAAAGGTCTTAAAATTTGTTTATAAAAATTGTAAATTATATGACCCTGGGGTCTCCTGTTTCCCCTTGGGGAGGGGGTCAAGTTTACTATAGTTTATATAGGAAAAACACATTAATGAACATTTTTTGCTCAATTTTCATTGGAAATGAGTCAAATTGCTTAGAATTATTAGCCTGAGATAGCATTTTAATATCATATCCACATTGGTCCTGGCCGACCCCCTGGGGGCAGAGGGCGGGGCAAAAAAAGGGTCAAATAGGCTAAAACTTCAAAAATCTTCTAAAATTCTGGATATAGTAGAATCAAATAATTATAGATGGAAAGGTCTTAAGGTGTTTTATAAAAATTGTGAATTATATGACCTTGGGGTCCCACGTTACCCCCTGGGGAGGGGTCAAGTTTACTTTAGTTTATATAGGAAAAATATATTTGTGAACATTATTTGCCCAATCTTTGTAGGAAATAAGTCAAACTTGATAAGAATATTTAGCCTAAGATATAGCATTTTAACATTCATATCTGTCCTCGATGACCCCTTGGGGGACCAGAGGGGCAGGACCAAAAAGGGTCAAAATGATTAAAATTTCAAAAAATACCTCTAAGTTCACAGGTTTGATGGAAGCAAATACTCTTCATAGTCTAAAGAGTCAAATTCATAAATCACTGACCAACTTCAAGGCCCAGCATATAGTGTTTATATGTCTTTAATTTGTTTCATTATTTGTTTCATTATATATTCTTACTCAGGTGACCGCTAAGGCCCATGGGCCTCTTGTTTAGGCTTTTTGTCGCCATAGTATCAATAGTTTCATCCCTTTAACCTAGCCCGCTAAACCTGCCTACATTGTGTATATCATTATAGGCTTTTAAAAAAGATTTGCCTAATATATAAATTAAGCAATTTAAAAAAAAGGCCTAATGATATACTGTAGGCAGGTTTAGCGGACTAACCTTGACCTTCATCGAAGGTCAAAACAGACGAATCATCTTTAAGTAATTTCCCTGTCATAATATAAGTACTGTTGGCTAGTACCTCTATAGACGCCACAATTCCCGAAAACGACGTGCGGTGAAAATGGTATCGGGTCGTTTCGATCACGTTCCGGTACATTACATACGGTCGTTTCGGGACACAATGAAAAGTCGTTTCGATACCTTTATGTAAAAATTAATACACACGGTTGATTTCCTTTAGATTTACAAACTGTTTTTCATTAAAGAGCTCCTCCTGAAATTACTACACGTTACTATGGGTAGTAAACGAATCCCATTCATAAAATGACACTTTTCTTAGATCTGACTACAATAAGGGGGATAACTCGCACAGGATTTTTGTCTCTTCCATATATGGTAATTCAGACGACCAGCTGATAATCTTTACACTATAAAAATAAGGACAACTTTTCAATTCCAAAATTATCGACCTTCTACTACAATAAAATCCACCTTTAATCAACTCAGATGATAATGTTAAATCACTACCGTTTTCTTCTTTTAAACGATATCTCTTTAGTGTAAATTTGACACTAGACTGTACTTGTGTTTTAATTGTAGCAACACAGCTGTAGCTAACCATTTCTTTCTTGAATGTCAGAATTATACTACTGTCCATGCTGATATGGTCCAAGTGTTTAATGACCTAAACATAGAAGTAAATTATATTTGTTACTTTATGGAAATGAAAACTTGACTTTGGAAATAAATTGTTATTTATTTGAATTTGTGCAGTCATTTACAAAGCCCAGTAGAATTGTTTAACCATAATAATTGTATATCTTGTAATTATGTAAATAATATGTTAAATTCAACTTATACAATGTATACATGTATGCCATCACTTGTATTTAATGTTGATTGAAGAAGGCTTAACATAAGTGCAAATAACTTGTGCCTAATCCATTTTTTTACTTATCTTAAGACAATAACCTACAGTGTATATGAATGTAAGCTAACCTTTACCCTTAGTGCACTAGTAGTGCACAACATTTAAAGTACAGGTAAACTAGTAGTGCACTAAACCTAGATAGGTGATTAACACACACAAAACATACAGGTATTGGTCAGCTACCTGTGATTCTCACCTTTGAGTTTCTGGTAGTTACATGTAGTCTAGAGTCTAGATTGTATTTGGTTAATTGCTCAGGACAAAACCAGCGAGTGTGTTGATAATTACTTCTGTTAAGAAGCTACCTACTGTTATCATATACTGCAGACTCTATCTGTAAAATGAATAATTATATCTAGGGAAAGTTAACAAAAAACAAATTTAATTCATTACATATATAAATGAATAATTAAGTCGTATTTTTCATATTTTTCATACTTTTCAATTTTGTTGATTATCAACAAAATGAAAACAAATTTAATTAAAATAAATAAATAAATAATTAAGTCGTATTTTCAAACTTTTCATTTTGTTTATATTTTGATAAAGTTTTATTATCAGTATTATTTCATAATTTAGCTTTAATACATTTATTTAGCAAATGTTTGGTACGTGCAACATGAACATCATTAAATACTTTCTAGGCCACATTGGTTTATCAGAAAGTAATAAAAACCTTAAGTAACAACTTGAGAGTGATCTCCCTTTGCCTATAAAAATCCACAATATAGATACTGGAGATATCTATTAATTTAAGATGGCTCCACCGCGAAAGAGCAGAAAAGAATATATATAAACAATACTTGTGTTTAATCTGATATAAATTGGCATAATTTTCACACAAAAATAAACATAAAATATTATTTCTCGATGGGCCAATCATTACTTCATTCTTGATATAGAGATATATGTCCACAGGAATTTTCTTCGGATGCAGATTTAATTATTTATCATATTTTTAACTTGAATGTAAAAAATTTAGAATGCTCAAACTTTTCAATGGTGGTAATGATGTAAAATAAGTAATTTTTGTAACTGAAGAAAAATACCCAATCGTCTGCTCCTGTTTTTTTATATTAAAAAAATACTATTTGTCAGCGGTGGAGCATCTTTAAATAAAGATATCTTTAATTGAATAAGAGATATAAATTTGTATTTGAATTACAGATATTTCTATTTAAAAATCATGATGTGTCTAATTAAACACAAAATAGAGATATCTTTTATTAAAAAAACAGATATCTCTAATTTCAATTAAAGATATCTCTAATTTTTGTAGCAATACAGATATTCTTATTTTACATACAGATATCTCTATTTGACACGAAATTAAAATATCTGTATTTAAACATCAAATTGGAAAAACTCCCTTGATTCTCCCTTTTGTGAACTTTATGTGATGGCACCCGTCACAATTAGATCTTGTTATTATTATTCTTTTAAATTCTTCTTCTTATTTTTCTGGTGGTTCTTCTTTTTTCGTCGCGACTTTGTCCGACCATTTTCTCGAAAACTATATGTCAGATCACTTACGAGGTTATTTCTAGTGACCTGCAGATGTGTCGACTGGTTTCATTTTTTCTGACCAGAATCCAAGATGGCCACCACAGCCTTTCATTTTTCAGATTTGAACTGCTTATATATATTTAACCACTTGTCCGATTTGCCTGGAATCTGTTTCAATATGTAGTTTAAATCAGATTCTAAATTTTTAATGTGAAAAATACCATAATTATTCAAAAAAAAATATTACTTCCTTGTTCTTGGAGTTCAGCTGGGAACCATTTTAGGTCCACTTTTATTTTTGTTGTATTTTTTCTGATATAAATGATATTGTTTTCCAACGATATAACACTATATCTATTTCTGCAAAATAACATGTATTTATCGGTAAAACAATTTCACTTCATCATTCAGGGGAGGTCACTCTTACTTGTCAAATTAGGCTCTGTGGAGATTGGAGGAACTACTTGTGACAGCACCCGTCACAATTAGATCTTGTTGCTTTGTGTTTCAATATTAATCTTCGCACAGAGCACGTGAAAATGAGTCATTATCAGAAATGTTCCAAATCCAACATAAAGAAAACTGAAAAAATCACCTCCATAAATGGATAATTTTAATTCAGAAACTTAGAGAAAGAGCATTGTAGATATCAAAAACAATATTGGTATATTGATAAGCTCCCAATTATGACAGAAACATATATTGTATTTAGATCACACGTCAAGGTCAAATGTCCATAGTGTTACCATACTTAAATACCATAATATCCTGTTTTAAAATCTATTAATGTAATTAATAACTGTTCATTTCATTTTTAACTAATTAGTCAAAATAATAGCTTATGATATATTATATTACTTTAATATGCATACTCCGTAATCAGTTGACAAATATATCTCACCAGTCAACATACTTGTACTTTTATAGCATACAGGTACTTATTATATAAAATGATTCTAAAACATAATTCTTTGAGACAAAGATTTTATTTTGGTCTTTCAATAATTTGAATTTTTTTTTTTTACAAATTCCAAGATGGCCACCACAGTCACCATCTTGAAAACACATTTTGAACTTCTCAAGTTCTACCAGTGCAATTTAGCTGAACTTGCATGAAAGTGATCCTGACATAGTCCAACCAAGTGTTCGTTATTTTTCGGGTCAATCCAAATCCAAATGCGGCACGAGCCACAGCCGCCAACTTGACAAACGAATTTTTAGAACTTTTTCAAGTTAAACCGGTGCAATTTGGCTGAAACTTGCCTGAAATTGATCCTGATATGAAACACTTGACAAAAGTGTTGTTACATCTCTGGTTGATCCCAAATTGAAGATGGCACCATGACTTTTGCCAATTTGAAGTCAATTGACCGTTAAGGCCCTTGGGCCTCTTGTGTTTGTTATCATCTTGAACTTATTATTTTGCAATATTTTTGTCCTTGTAACACTATGGACATTGATTAAATACTATGATTTCAAAGAGTTTGAAATATATCTAATGTTACAAAAGGAGTAAAATAGCAGTATTTCTTTGTCCTTGTCTGTGGTGTTACTATGTTTGTCCATACTGTTACCAAGACTAAATATGGTGGTACTGTTGCCGATTGTATTTGTGATTCATTATTTTGAAATGTATTTTATCTATGAAGATATATACATCAAATATTATAACAATTAAATGAAAATGTGTGTTAAATTTCTTCTGTGTGACTCTTTTATTTCTGTGGTATTACCAAAATTTGTCAGTGGTGTTACTATTTTATCACTATTTGGTATACGTAACACCAAGGACAGTATACAATATAAACACCACAGAAGTTTTCAATTTTTAAAGATTTTCATTTCTACTCTTCATCATAGTACAAACTGTAACATCTCAATTTGAACTAACTAGTAGTTCCTTTAAAATACAACATATTGTTGCATGTGTATCCGAGACAAGCTAATTGTTTGGAATGACGCACATGTATCAAGTTCCGTGCTTTATATAGGGGGTTGGTCAGTGAAGGTATCTAAGCAGAGCAAAAAGAAAAATGGCTGCCACTTCCTTGGATACGACACTGTCATAACTGGGGAATGTCTCAGGAGCAATTAAAAAAAAAAAAATTCATTGTTTTTCTTAAATTCCAAATGCATACTTTTTAACTTGCATTGCCAGGTTTAAGTATGAATTTGGGTAATTTCTCTGGTGATAAGCCCATTTCCTGTGATTGACCTACTTTGAATTGAAAAAAAAACTTCAACATAATTGTTATTTTCAAAACAAAGTGCATTAAAAGTTTCTTGGTAAAGTCAGTTTTAAGCCTCATACATAAATCTTTTCCTATTAAAATATTTCTAAAATGGCAATTATTGTCAATATATAGAAAAGACAGTAATTTGGAACTTTTCTGAGAATGACTCAAATACAGATGTCTTAAATTCAAATTGAGATACATTTTGTACCTGTATTTCAAATATTCTCTAACTCAATTGAAGATATCTATATTTTGATTTTTATTTAAAATTCTATTTTCAATTGGACAAGGATTTTGAAAGAGATAAATTTGAAATAGGGATATCTTTATTTAAATAGAGATTTCCTTAATTAAATAGAGATAAAATATTGATGCATATAATTGTATAACAAGGGTATCAGTCTATTTAAATCAATCAGCTTTGTATGTGACGGAAAGTGTACCATTATTTTTTATCACTTCGCCAGAGATTTTAATTATTGATCATTTCTTTAGCGGTCATAAATGTTTAACCACAAGCGTTTGGCTCTCTAAAGTATATAGTTTTAACATTTTATATACATATGTATACTGTCATGGCGCATACCATATATACACACCGTCCGTCAACATTTGGAGAAAAATCGAAAATAACATGTCAGTGTCTACTGTGATTGTTAATTCCAGTATATAAGCCACAACTACCATTTCATATATGGAAAGGGAACATATGACTCTTTAATCTGTGTAAAGCCTGAGATACTCTAGCCCTGACGACACCAGCCTAGAGTTTATGACATGGTTTGGTAACGGGCCATTATGCCACAAACATCCTTGGGGGAAGTGGAACAGAACTTGTATAAATTTTGGCTCTGATCTTTGAAATGAATAATTTATCTACTCAAATCCATCCATTTTATAACACATGCACATTCTTTTGTGTCAATACAGTTAAGTTTCTTTTCCGAAACTTTAAATTTCCCACGTTGTCGTTGCCATTTTCTCTAAGTATGTAAATCGCCTTTAATCTCGACGGATTACTGTATTTGGGTAGATAAATTATTCATTTGTTGAATAGACCAAGGTTAGTGGTGCTTCTCGGTGGTCAGTCTGAATCGGGGATGACCTGACCCGATACCAAACAGTGTCGGCTTATTCCACGTTTTGATATAGCATTGCGCTCTGGCCCTAAACCAGACATCTACCTGTTGGTATCTGTCATAATGTCTAAGTCTGGTGTCAGGGCCAGAGTATCTCGAGCTACTGTGTATATGAATGATAGTGATATTCTACCCTCTGGATCACAAAATATAATTCATGATAATGTAAACATTTAAAATATGACCCTAAGGTAGATTATCCCCAACTTCTCTATTCATTTAGTCTTCTTTTACTGATATCAATTAATCTAATCCACATGAACATACCTGATCAATTCATTCGACCAGATTCTTACTTAAATAATTGCAGAATATTGTGTGTTAATTGTTTATTTGTTTACTGAACTTCTGTTGCTCTTGTTCTTGTAGGCTGTGTCCTTCCGTGGCCTGAGCCTGGTGAGCCGAGCAGCAACGTCGCTTGCTGTTGCGGTTAGCCAACGTCTGTCTCTGTCGGAGGCCGTGGTAAGATGTTACATTTTAACGCTAAGTGTAGAATACGATATTCTCTACTGTGAAAAAAGTTCTCTGTTAACAGTAATATTTTAGCTCGTAAGACTTCTAGACAGATAATGGTGTCATCTTAAAGCATACATCATGTATCATGTGGTCAGGCTGGGTACACATACGTACATTAACATATATAGTTTTCTCTGTGCAATTAGAACTCCAATTTCAGACCAATACGATTAAAATACATATCCTTATTACATGTATCACTCCATTCGATAAGGATCTGACAACATCCCATTAGGGGTCACGTTCTGGTAACCATTCAAATTGTCCAGTCAAATTGCTGCTTCCAGAATCTGGGAAGTGAATTTTCTCTATTGCTATGTAACGGAGTGATTATAAGGATCTGTATTTTAATAAGATTTATTTGACACCAATCTGATATTATTGTAAAGTAGACAATCAGTTGGATTCATGTTTAAAACATAACAAAATTTTTCATGTTTGGAGAATTTATTTTGAGTCGTGGTTTTCTTAGAAAATGTCATAATATTTATGTACTGTAAAAATATCACCAATCGAGGTACAATAGAAATGATACCTTTTCATATACAGTGTACTGTAGGGATACATGAAGAATAGGGATATTCTAAACTGGGGATCACAAAATATCTGTATTGTTATACAATGGGATATGCAAATAAATAAAAATAATTTGTTTTGCCTTCCCTATCCTTCATGTCTACATATTCAAATAGTGATATCAGTAACCATGTGCACATAAACATATCTGATCATGCTTAGGCCAGATTCTCACTTGAATATCTACCAAATATTGTGTATTATGCACCTTTATTTGTTTACTGAAATGCAGCTTGTGTTCTTGCAGGTTGTGTACTTCACCGCTTCGTTTGACTGCAGAGGAGAGGATAGCCCTAGCCTTGCAGACGATGAGCCAGCTACACCACCCACTCCAGCCCCTGTGTCCGTCCGTAGGTCTGGCCGTGTGAGGAGGGCACCAGCCTGGCACAAGGATTACGTAATGTGATGTACTGTAATATCCTTGTTAAGTCCATGGACTGATGTTGCTTGAGGATGTGGTAACCCCTCAATAATCGTCCCAACCCTAATCCCTTGCCCAAAAATGTACACTCTTTGACACATGCAGTGATACAACTATGAGGTTGTTTGAGGTAAACATTATCTGTTAGGGTTTGGAGTGATTATCCAGAAACTTGAAACTTGACAGGCATACTCGTGGGAGTGTGCATAAAGGGTTTATGAGATAGGAATTCCAAGATGGCTGCCAGGGTCCACTTTCTGGTATAAATTGGTAAATGGGGATTAAAGGGATGCCGAACAGCATGACCATATTTTCGGATAGATCGGCCGCCAATGTGATATACGGAGGCCTCTGATTGGTTGTAATTTATACATGTACGTTGCTGAAAAAAAGACAAAAACATTGGTACTTAAGGTTTTGAGGGACAATGAACACATGCAGTAATACAACTGTGGTGTTATTTAAGGTACATACATTGTGTATGCAATGGTTCCCAGTACAACTTGTGTTCAATGCTAAAATTTTGACTCAACTGAAGTGTACAGAAAGTAGTCAATAGGTTTTTTTTTTTTTGTCCCTCTCCCTAACAATACTCACATTACCCTGCCCTAGCACAAACACAGCACATATTTATCTTCAACATTCTAACAACTACTTTGTGTACACTCACAGTTGACGTGTTCAAAAACAGTGTAAAGAATTGATTCGATTAGTTTTATGTCTTATTAACAGCCAGGGTCATTTATGTACATGCCAGGGTCAAAGGTGGAAAGAAATCGCTGACCAGAGAGGTCAGAACCTGGCAACTACCCCAAAATTGAAAGGAACCTAATTAATGGTCATCGGCCAATCTCGGCACCAGTAACATGGGAAAGATATAAATAAAAAGTTTTTCAAAATGGTGACTTTTGCGCCCATCCTTGAAATTCAAAATGTGTTTTTAAGAACACTTGGGTTGGGACCATGTCAGGATTATTTCAGGACATATTTTAGCTTAATTGTATTGATAGAACTTGAGAAGAAGTTCAAAGTTTGCTACTAAAATGGTGGTCATTTAAAATACAATGAATGTTTCATTTGCCCTTCCAACCCCCTGCCTCGCCCCGCCCCCTCCCCACCCCACTTAAGGTATTGTGATATCCTTAAATAATTATATGCCCACCCCGCCTCGCCCCCCCGCCCCCACCTGCCCCATTTAAGGAAATGTGATATCCTTAAATAATTATCCGCCCCCCCCCCGCCCCGCCCTGCCCCCCCCAGTTAAGGAAATGTGATATCCTTAGATTAATTACCGGCATTCCCCGCCCCCCCACCCTGCCCCGCCCCATTTAAGGAAATGTGATATCCTTAAATAATTATCCGCGCATTCCCCGCCCCGCCCCGCCCCCCCACCCAGTTAAGGAAATGTGATATCCTTAGATAATTAAGGGCATTCCCCGCCCCATCCTGCCCCGCCCCATTTAAGGAAATTTGATATCCTTAGATAATTACCGGCATTCCCCACCTGACCCTGCCCCCGCGCCATTTAAGGCAATGTGATATCCTTAGATAATTCCCCGTATTCCTCCGCCCCACCCTGCTCCCCCCCATTTAAGGAAATGTGATATCCTTAAATAATTACCCGTCCCGCCCCGCCTCGCTCAGCTCCCAATTCCACCACATGCCATCTAAATCCAGGACGACAGGAAGAGACGGAAGTTGTAGAATTAAATTGTATGTAAAAAAGGAGTGAAAGGAAGTATAAAAGTGCAGCATGTATTTAAATACATGAGAAAGAAAGAAAGAAAGTAAGAAAGAGAGAAAGTGAAAAGAAAAGAAGAAAGGAGAAACAAGAAAGAAAGAAAAAGAAAAGAAAAAGTAAGAAAGATAGAAAGAAAGAAAGAGAAGAAAGAGAAAGAAAGAAGAAAGAAACACAGAAAGAAAACAGAAAGAAAGAAAGAAAGAAAGAAAGAAAGAAAAGAAAGAAAGAGGAAGAAAGAAGAGGAAAGAAAGAAGAGAAAGAAAGAAAGAAGAGAAGAGAGAAAGTCTCTAATGTCAATGTGTGTTGAATTGAAAGCCCCCCCTGTGAGGGGACATCTGTGTTTATAGAAAGAAAGAGAGAGAAAGAAAGAAAGAGAGAAAAAAAAGTAAGAAAGAGAGAAAGAGGAAAGTAAGAAAGAGAGAAGAAAGAAGAAAGAAAGAAGAGAAAGAGAAAGAAAGACAGAAAGAGAGAATGTCTCTTATGTCAATGTGTGATGAATGTAAAGCACCCCTGCGCGAGGGGATATCTTTTGTATAGAAAGAAAGAGAAAGAAAGAAGTAAAGAAAAGAAAGAGGGTAAGAGAAGAAAGAAAGAAGGAAAAAGAAAGCTTTTAAGAAGAAAGAGATATATGAAGAAGAAAAAGAAGAAAGAAGAAAGAAAGATGAAAGAAGAAAGAGAGAAAGAATGAAGAAAGAAAGAAAGAAGTAGACAGAAAGAGAGAAGTCTATAATGTCAATGTGTGATGAATGAAATACCCCCCTGACGTGCGAGGAGTACATCTGTTTTATATTTTAAAAATGGCTGACCCCAAGGCCCCAACCTTTGCCAGTCTTCAAATGTTCTGGGGTATTACAACGGTTTAAAAAATTTTATGAAAAAAAGAAAAAAAACAAAAAAAAACAAAAAAAACAAACAAAAAAACCAAAAAAAATATCAAAAACAAAAAAAAAAATGAAAAAAAAATGTAAATAAAAAATGTAAATAAAAAATTGTAAAATAAAATGTAAATAAAAATGTAAATAAAATGTAAATAAAAATGTAAATAAAAAAAAATCAGCATGTAATAATTGTTTCAAATGATATTTCATCATATTTTCAGGATAGCGATACCATGAAGAAAAGTCGACAGTGACACCCGATAGCACAGACGTTCCATGATAGCGACCATAGTTAGTAATTAGCAGAGCTTAATTAGGCATGTAGGATTCCTTATAAAACTGACCATTACCAAAATTGTATAATTAATTTCTCAGTTCTATTGCAAATGTGCATGTTTTGCAAACTATCATCAGATAGTCGCTGTTCATATTCGCTTTTCATCTGTGGTGTCAAGCGCCTTTTGTCAGCTGCCTTTTTGTGTCCATTATATATATATTATTGTTAGTGTATTATAATCTCAAAAAATGGACACGAGGATTTGATAGTTAGCTGCAAATGTTGATTCGAGGAGTGACGTATTACAATAAACTAATGTAAATCTCTCTGGTGTTAGATCAGCAGATATGTTTTTCCACCAGTAGCTGTGATTGTTTTCCTACTATTTCTCCCAATGGCAAGCTCTTCCGAACAGATTTATTGACAACTCACCAGTGGGATAGAGACTGAACTGATGGCAAACGATCCTTGATAGTGACCATATAATGACTCGAAAACAGAAGGCTCCTCTAGTTCAGGTTATAATTTACTATTTAATTACTCAAAGGAAAGAAAGTAACTTATATTGAATCTGTGAAAACAGAAACTGCAGTGAAATTGTCCGTGTCTCTAATTTTTTTTTGTCCCCCTCACCTATACCACTCGATTCTATCCCAATCCATAATCATCATTCCACTTCCACTCTATGATGGTTGGAAGATAAGTGGTTAAAATCCAAATTTTCCTTTTACAAGAAAAGAATATTTTTCATTTTCAAAAATACATCAAATATTTAAGTTGGCATTTAGGTCTAGAAAGCAATTTGGGAAAGGAAAGATAGGTTAAAGTGAAGTATTTAAGAAGAAAATAAAACAAAAATAACTTCACATTTTTAAGTAGAACATTTAACTATAAAAAATAGACAATGTATTGTGTGGTCTTTTATTTATTAAATCATTATGTTTACAAAACCATACTAATGATATTCACTATTTTGACCCAAATAACAGCTCCAGCATCTGGGCCTTTTGATCCATCAGGATAGTGGACAACCATCAGGATTTGATTGAAAAATGGTTCTTATGACAATCGCAATCAATTTCATAGTTTTTTGTCACTAACAGCGGCGCTCGCTCCAAAAGGATAAAACGTACAATACTAGAGTGTTCTGATATAGGGCGGGATTACTTTTCTAGACGGAAAGACAGAAAATAGGTAATTTGTCCCCGTTAATTATCGGTAACCTTTCCGACTTATAGTTAACGTAGACACTTTAAAGGGTAGTGCTGTGCTGTTGGGGACAACTGCATTGAATTGACTGTGCGATTGCTTGTAGAACCTTTGTCCTCAATCAGAAAATGGAACTGTCATCACAAAAAGCCCGCCTGGATTACCATTGGGGCACCTGTGACCAAAATCCACAAGTCAAGGCTTGAAAGTTGCCTTCCAGTGCCAAATGAAGTGGAAAATTCGATGGAAGGAAAAATAACGAACAAGAATCCTTTGATTACCAAAATGAGGTAGGTCAGATCTTGCTAATGAGGAGAAATGGGTTAGGAAATGTGAAAATGACATTAACGAAGGAATGTCAATAAACAAAGCACAGGTGAAAATGGTGGGAAAAATGAAAACTTGTTGAAATGAACATGTTTGACACAAAGATGTGGTCCAATTATCAAATTACATTATTCAGTTAAAAATAATGTGACAGAAGTCATTGCTGTTAGAATCATTATAATGAATATCTGAATTAAGAATTGAAGATCTTTAAGTTTCAGTTGGCATTCAAAGCCAAGATGAATGACGACTGGACACAGACGAATTCCATGAAGAGCGTACTTTATGTTTCATGTTGAATTGTCTTAGATTGTCTCCCCCTTAATTGATATCAATATTCTCTGTTTTTGGTTAAAATTCGTTTCTGGCATGGGGAAATAATCAAGGTATGAAGTTAATGAAAATTTTGATCAATTTTTTGGTGGGGAATTCTACACAAGTTGGCACCTAAAAGTTTAGCAAGATGAATACATCTTAATAAAAATTTATTCACAGATAAGTGAGATGACCTTAAAAATCAAAACAGTGTTCAGGTTGTCATTGTCCTATTATATGTACTGAGATCAGCAGGTAGGTGTGACAAAAACGCGTTGTGATGTGACGGTTACATAATACACTTTTCCTTAGACTTTATCTATGTTTTTCTTGAGATGCAAACACCTTTGTTTATTTGTAAACAAAAGGGCTGTGGAGGTTCCCTCCATGCAACACTAAATTATTTCTATTATTTTTATTAAGGTTGAATCTGTTTCTGTCTGGAATTGTCTCCCCTTGATTAAATATCAATATCCTCTGTTTCTTTCTGATCAGAGAGATTACCAAATATTATACTCAATATAAAACAAAAACTGATCAATACCATTTCAGTAATTAATATATGATAATTGCTAAAAATCAATTTCATTGTCAATTCACTGTTCATCTCTTTTTTTTTCAGTTTGTCTGCGGCTTGATGTTTGAGGCTGATATTTGAGTTTTCAGAAAGAATTTGGTAAACATATAAAGTTCATAATTACAGGTAGGATATATCTAATTAGTGTAACTTTACTTCTGAGGTAAAAAAAACTAAATTATCATTTTCTGGTAATTACAGTTAGATTAGATGAACATATCCTTTCTGTTACATTCTATATATTTTCGTCAGTCTCCTTGTTTCTAATCATCACTTGTAATGTGGTCAATTTATAAAGATGATTCTATTTCTTATTATGTAGAATGTTGTTACAATTACAAGCTTAATTACTATTTATCTGTGGTCCAGGTCCGTCCTTTTTTGTCCATTAACAATTGTAAATGTGTTTTATGTATTGAATTTTATGTTTACAACAACAGGTTCGTTTCAAATCCCATATTTTAATTTTTTTTATTAATTTTTTTTTTTTTTTTTTTGGCCTAATTTGGGGTTTTTTTTTGTAAGGATTTGACTTTTTAAGCTTTTTTTTTTGAATGGCAATAAAATTTTTTGGTAAATTATCTCAAAAAAATTTCCATCAGATTAGTGACAAACTTAAAAATAGTGACAACCATAAAAAGATAAAAGTGTAAAACATCATCAGGATTTTGCCAGCAATTTTTTTGATGGCCTACATTTCCACGATATAGATTTTTTTTTTTTTTTTTATTTTTTTTGTAAAAGTTTTATCGGTAAAAAATTTACGATCGATATTTTTTTTTTCCTGACCAAATAAAGTATCATGTAAATAATTTTTTTATTTTTCATTTGCCCCCCCCTTTTTCCAACATCCCTACCCCCATTCCTAAACCAATCCCAATTTTTTTTTTTTCAATAAATCCGGACTTGAAAAAGTTTTTAATTTTTTTTTTTTTTTTTTTAAAGGGAATTCCATTACAAAATAATTTTTTTTTTGATTTTTTGAATTTTAAAATTTTTTTAAAAAATTTACAAATTTGAAAAGGTTTTTTTTTTAAAATGGATTGAAAATTTTTTTTTGATTTTTTTTTTATTTAAAAATTTTTTTATAACATTGGAAATTTTTTTTTTTTTTTTTTTTAAAATTTTTTGAGGCCCAATGGGCTGGGGGCAAAATTTTTTTTTTAGTTTGTTTTTTTTTTAAAAAAATTTTAAATGATTTTTATTTTTAAAAAAACCCCCCAATTTTAACAATTAAAATTTTTTTTTTTTTTTTTTTTTTTTTTTTTTTTTTTTTTTTTTTTTTTTTTTTTTTTTTGTAACCGTAAAAACAATAACAATTATAAAAAAATTTTGTTTTTTAAGATTTTTTTTTGTTTTTTTTTTTTTATTTTTTTACCATTTTTTTAATAATTAGTTTTAAAAAATTTTTTAAAAATTTTTTTTATAATAAATTTTTTAAAAAATTTATTTTTAAAAAATTTTAAAAAAAATTAAAAAATTTTTTTTAAAAAAATTTTTTTTAAAACGTTATATTTTAAATTTTTTTTTTATTTTAATTTTCAAAAAATTTTTTTTGACAATTATTTTTTAACGACAAAATTTAAAAAATTTTTTTTTTTTAAAATTTTAAACATTTTTTTTTAATAGATTTTTTTTTGATTTTTTGAAAATTTTTTTTTTTTTTTTACACAATTTTTTTTTTTTTTTTTTTTTTCAAATTTAAAGCGTTTTGCCATTTTTTTTTTATTTTTTATTTTTTAAACCATCTAAAGATTTTTTTTTTTTTTTTTTACATTAATTATTTTCGTCAAACCAGTCCTGGAACTCGTTTTTTATTTTTTAACTTGATTTGTCGGTTGGCCAATTTCAAAAAAATTTTTTTTAAAAGTTTGACTCGGAAGAAAATTGTAAACATTTTTTCATTTCAAAAAAAAATTTTGGTTTTTTTTTTCAAAAAAAATTCGTAAAAATTTTAAAATAATTTTTTTTTTTTAATTTAATTTTTTTTTGCAGAAAATTTTTCGGTTTTTTTTTTTTGCTTTTTTTTTTTTTTTTTATAAAAAATTACAAATTTTTTTTTTAATTTTTTCAAATACAAATGAAGAATTTTTTTAAAACAATTTACACGTTTTTTAATGTTTGTAGTTTTTTTATTTTTAGAATTTTTTTTGCATTTTTTTTTGCATTTTTTTATTTTTTTTTTCATTTTAATTGATTTTTTTTTTCCAAAATTTTAACAAAATTTAAAGGTAATTTTTTTAAATTTTTTTTTTAAATTTTAAAGTTTTTCAATTTAAAAAAATTTGTTTTTTTTTTGTACCTAAAAATTTTTTTTTTTTTTTTTTTTTATTTTTAAAAATTTTTTTTTAATTTTTTATTTTTTTTTTGATTAAATGAAGGACATTTGTTTTTAGATTTGTACAAAAAATTTTAAACGAAAACTTGATTTTTTTTTAAAACTTTATTTTCAATTTTCACTTTAAGGATTTTTTTTATTTTATTTTTTTAATTTAAAAATTTATTTCAAAATTGTTTTATTTTTATTGATTAAAGTTTTTAAAGTCAAATACAATTTTAAAAAAAAAAAAAAAAAATTTGAAAATTTTTTGGTTTTAATTTTTTTTTTTTTTTTTTTTTTTACAAATATATTTTTTTTTTTTTATTTTAATGATTTTGATTTTTTTTTTTAAAAAAAAAAATTGTAAAACAAAATCATTTTTTTGCACAACCGTACACACGTGCATATGTACTACACTAAATAATGTGTGCATTTTTATGATGCACATAACTTTTTTATTTTTTTTTTTTTTTTTTTTTTTTTTTTTTTTTTTTTTTTTTTTTTTACATTTTTTTTTTTTTAAAAATTTTTTACAAAAAGTGGTTTTTTTTTTTATTTCAAATTTCAAATTTTTTTTTATATTTTTTTTTTTTAAATTTTTCAATCGCAAAAAAAAAAAAATTTTATGAATTTTTTTTTTGTTTGGTTTTTGAAGTGGGAAATAATTTTGATGATTTTTTTTGCCAATTTTTTTTTTTTTTTTTCAAGTTTATTTTTAATTTAAATTTTGTTGTGAGCTAAGCTATTTTTTCGGTAAATCTGAAAAATGCTTTTGTTTTTTTAGAGCGCTAGAACGATTTTTTTTGATGACAATTTTACAAAGAAATTTTTTTTAAAAATTGCAAAAATTGATTCCGTAAAGCACCAAAAAACAATCCCAAAATCCTTTTTGTAAAGGTTTTTAAATTTTTTTTTAAATTTTTTTTAAAAAAAAATTTTTTTTTCAACAATTTTTTTCCAATTTTTTTTTTGGCCAAAATTTTTTGGCAAAATCAAAAAAATTTTTTGAAAAAAAAATGCTTTTAAAAGCTAGAAAATTTTTTTGTACACAGCAAAAAAAAAAAGTCAATTTTTTCAAATTTGTAAAAATTTAAATGAAAAATGATTTTTTAAAAAAAAAAATTTTTTTTAAAATGTTTTTTTTTTAAAAAATTTTTGTATTTTTAAAAAAAATTTAAAAAAGTTAAATTGTTTAATTTTCAAAAAAAATTTTTTTTTCAATGAAAAAAAAATCAAAAAAAAAAAATCCATTTTTAAAAATTATGAAATCAAAAAACAAAAGTTTTTTGTTTCCTTAAAAACAGGGTTTTTTTGATTTTTTTTTTTTTTTTTTTTTTTTTGTAAAATTTTTTAAAAAAATATCAAAATTTTTTTTTTTTTACAAACATTTATTTTTAAAAATTTGACATATGGTTTTTTGCAAAAATGCACAAAAGTTGATTGCCCAAATTTTTTGGGTTTTTTTTGCATTTTTTTCAAAAAATTTTTTTTAAAAAAAAAATGTTGTTGTGAGCTTTTTTTTTTTTTTTACAATTTACAAATGCCAAAATGCAAGAAAAGTTCACATAAAATGTGTTTTTTTTTTTTTTAATGCCGTTTAAAAAAAATTTTTTTTTTTTTTTTTTTTTTAAAAGCCTGAAAAAATTTTTTTTTTTGATTTTTTTAAAGGGAACCTCCCATTTTGCCGAAATTTTTTTTTTTTCAAAATTTTAATCAATTTTTTAATAATTTTTTTTTTTTTTTTTTGCGTAAAATTTTTTAGCTAGATGTTTTTTTTTGTAAAAGATGAAATTCAAAATGCCAAAAAAAGCGAATCCAATGCAATTTTTAAAAAATTGGCCGATATTTTACATTTTTTTTAAAAAATTTTTTTTTTTGATAAGCGCTAATTTTTAAATTTTTATAAACGATTGGCAAAAAAAAAAAAATTTTTTTTTTAATTTTAAAAAATGCCAAACAAATTTTTTTTCGTTTTGTTAATTTTTTTGCATTTTTGCACGGCTTTTGTTTCAAGGGTTTTTTTTTTAAACACGTTTTTGTGTTTTGCATTTTTTTTTATAATTTTTATTACATTTTAAAAAAAAATTTATACATCATTTTTTTTTTTTTCAAAAAAATGCACAAAAAAAAAAATAACCTTTTTTTTTTTTTTTTTTTTTTTTTTTGAAAACAAAATTTTTTTTTTTTTGAAAAATTTTTTGCACAATTTTGGCCAAATTTTTTACATGTTTTTTTTTTTTTTTTTATTTTTTTGTTTTTTTTTGACGTTTTTTTTTCATTTTTTTTTCGTAAAAAAAGTCTATCAAAATGCCAATTTTTTTTTTTGCTTTCAAAAAAATGGCAAAAATTTAAATGGGAAAAAATTTGACAAATTTTTAATTTTTTTTTTTAAATTTTTTTTTTTTTTGAAATTTTTTGAAAAACAACCCGTACATTTAATATTTTAATTTTTTTGTTTTTTATTTAAAATTTTTTACAATTTTTTTTTAAATGTTTTTTTTTTTTTATTTTTTGCCGTTACGGTTTTTGAAACATTTTTTTTTTTTTTTTTTTTTTTTTTTAAAATTTTTTTTTAAAATTTTATTTTTTTTTTTTTTTTTTTTTTTAAAAAAAACAATTGCGTTTTTTTTTTAAGTGGGTTTTTTTTTTAAAATTTTTTTTTTTTTTTTTTTTTTTTTTTCAAAATTTTTTTTTTTTTTTAAAAATTTTGGCGATTTTTTTTTTTTGTTTTTTTTTTTTTTTTTTTTTTTTTTTTTTTAATCGCTTCAATCGCAAAAATCAAACAACACTGCCAATTTTTTCAGGGGCATATCTTTCAAAATGGCTGCCCGCCAAATATGCCAAAAATGACAGAATCTTAATAAGTCGATTTTTTTTAATTTTTTGTTTGTATATTATAAAATATAAAATGCTACATTTTCAGGTGCGGATTTTTCAGGTGCAAAAGTAAATTCAAAAAATGCGCAAAGTAAATGCCCGCGATTAAAACGATTTTTTAAAACAACACAACTTTTTACAACACAACTTTGACTTTTTTGACCGTTAATTTCAGACGTTTTTTTTCCCATGATTTTTTTTTTTATTGATTTTTTTTTACACAACCGTACACACGTTATATTGTATAATAATGGTGGTTTTTTAGATGCACATAACTGTGGCCGAGATTTTTGCCCGCCAATTTTGACACGTTTTTCAAAAGTTCCGTGTTAGGGTATTTTTTCGGTAAAATTTGTTGTGAGCTAGAGCGCTAATTTTTTGTACAAATGGCCGAGATAGACAATTTGCAAGCTGCCCGCCACACGTTTTATCCTAGGGCTCAACATTTGCGAAAAATTTCAAAAAAATGGCCGATATTTTGACCGACAAAGATTTTTTGTGAAAAATTGCTTTTGTGAGCTAGAGCGCTAATTTTTTTGTACAACGATAGATGGTAAAAAATGATGACAATTCCACAAAGTCCGCGTTGCATAACTTTAAAAATGGCCAAAATATGGCTCCGTAAAGTTCGTCACGTATGAGACGCGTCTCTGCACATCACTTTGCCGGCTTCCTGTTTAAAGGGGTTTATATATATCATCTGATGTTTTCTATGTTTTGCATATAGTCTGTAGTCTACATAAAAGTCAATTTTTCAGGGGCCAATTTTCAAAATGGGGCATTATCTTTCAAAATGGCTGAGTATTATTTTCCCGCCAAAAATGACAGAATCTTAAAAATAAGTCGGCTTTTTGCCGCTTAATAAGGTTTCACGAACTTCCGGTAACTAAGCGGTTTTATAGTTTATGGTTATGTTTTTTGGTACATTTTATATTGTCCCGTAATATGATAACGGGATGAAATGGCGGGATTTTCAGTGTGTATAGTGTGGTATGGTCCATTGTGTGAGAAGTATTCAAGAATATGTGTAAAGAGTAAGCCATGCCTCGTCGAAAGTTTACGTTGTCTCAGATATGAGTGACAATTATGATAGAAACACAACCTTTGACCTCGAAATTTTGCAGGACGATTTTTATAATTGATACGATTTTTCTGCAAGTGGGAACCTCCCATAATGGCCAGAGATTTTGCCCATCTGCCTAAATTGACACGATTTATCAAGTTCCGTGTTAGGTCTATTTTTTCGGTAAATCCTTGTTGTGAGCTAGAGCGCTAATTTTTTGTACAAAGATAGACAATTGCAAGCTGCACCACGAATCACATTTGCGAAGTTTCAAAAATGGCCGATATTTTGGCCAGACATTTTTTGAAAATTGCGACAAAGCGCTTATTTTGTGTGAAAAATGGGAAAAAATGTGAGCCACTTAGTCGCGCTATATTTTAAATTTGGGCCATCACGATAGATGGTAAAAAATTCAATGATCGTTTGACATGTGTTTTGCGTATAGTTTGTAGGTCAGGGCATAAAAGTCGTACTACACACTGGCAATTCTTTCAGGAAGGCCCATATCTCTTCAAAAGGGACGGTGTATTTCCTTCCCGCCAAATATGGACAGATTCTTACATTAGTCGGTGTTTTGTAGCCACGCTTTGTAATATAAGTTTTCGTACTTCCGGGACAATGCCTTGGTTTAAAGTTTATTAGTTATGAATAATTTTTGTACATTTATTGTCGCGTAATATTGATCTACAAAATGGCGGATTTTCACGGTTCGAAGTTATTAAATAGGGCAAAAGTAAATGCCACCCCGCGAAAGGTTTATTTTTATAACGAGTTTAATTTACAACACATCTTTGGACCGTACTAATCTTCAGTCCGATTGTATCCTTGTGGTTTAGAAGATAGTATTGATACCGATTTTTGCTGCACAACCGGACAAACGTGGCTTGTACTACAGAAAGGGTGGTTTTATAGATGTCTACTTAACTGTATAATTAACCTGATGTGTTTTTTACCCGCCCATTAAAGTTTGACATGTAAGATGTGTTGAACATTTGTTTTTGACGTGTTTTCAACTTGTGACACTTACGGGTAACTAAAGTGGTTTTTATTATATCGCCTTTGTTTTTTCAATCGCAAAAGTCTGGAGAAATGCCTGACAATATGGGCTCGTTTTTATGATAGGAGTGGGGAACCTCCCATAATGGCCGAGAGTTTTGCCCGCATTCTTGGACTGATTTTATCAAGTTCCGTGTTTTAGGGCGTATTTCGTTTTTCGGTAAATCTTGTTGTGGAGTTAGAGCAGATACATTATATTGTTACCAAAGATAGATCAATTGCAAGCTGCACCAACGGAATACAATTCAACCATTGGTGGTTTTAATTTGGACAATTTCAAAATATGGTATCGAAAATTTTTTGTATTTATATACCGAACAAAAAAGAATTTTTTTTGTGAAAGATTGCTTGTATGGGTAACCGCTTAGAAGGCGCTAATTATTTTATTGTTATTAACAAACGAGCGAGATGGTAGATAGATCAAATGATGGACAAATTCCACAAATGTACCGCGTTTCTTGCATAACTTTAAAAAATAAAATGGCCAAAATATGGCTATGGAAAGTGTCGTCACGTATAAGATAGCGTCACTGTAACATCAAATTGTGATCCGATGCTCAGCTCATGTTCCGGCTAAGGGGTGTGTTGCATGGGGCACTTGATGTTTCTCGGATATGTGTGCATATCGGCAAAATATAAAAAGTCTACAACACTGGCCAATTTTTCAGGGGCATATCTGTTTTCAAAAACTGGCTCCCTCCCTGAGTATTTTCCCGCCAAATAATGACAGAATCTTATTAAGTCGGGGGTTTGCCGCTTTATAAATAATGAAAAGGTTTCCGCCTTTTCCGTTCCAAAGCGGCATTTAAGAGTTACGGGTGGTACTAGATATAGTTTGCTAACATTTATTGTCCGTAAGAATGTGATCTACGACAAAATGGCGGATTAGTCAGGTGCGAAGGTATGTCAAAACTGGCAAAGATAATATGCCACGCGAAAGGTTTAAAAAAACAACATTTTTTGTTTTTTTAAAACGTTTAATATGTACACATCCACCAACTTTTGACCGTCTCTATTTCAGATCAGAAAACGATTTAGGATCCTTGTTTTGTTTGTTTGAAATAATTGATATATCGATGTTTTTGCACAACCGTACTGACACAACCCAGCATCAATGTAACTGGTTGTTTTTACATCAATGATGTTTTAAGAAGAGCACAGTAACTGGTAGAATTAACTGTACTGAGTATGTTATTTATATTACCCGCCATAAAGTTGGGTAACGGTAAAAATTCTTTGAACATGTTATTTGCAGTTCCACAAAACTTTGGCTCACTGCCTGGTACAAAAGTGGTTTTTATTATTATATCGCTATATTGATTTTTCAACGCGCAAAAAAGTCTTGGAAAATATCGCCTGACAATAGATGGCGTTTTATAGAAATGAAGTGTGAGAACCTCCCCTCTCATAATGGCCGAGACTTTTTGCCCGCCCAAAGTTCCGCGCCAATTTGACAATGCCGGATTTATCAAGTCTCCGTGGGTTAGGGCTATTTTTTCGGTAAAATCTTGTTGTGAGCTAGAGCGCTAATTAGTTTTGTACAACGTTAGACAAGTTGCAAGCTACATACCACGACTCCTATAGTCACATTTGACCGAAAATTTTCCCAACAAAATGGCCGATTATTTTGAACCCCGACAAAAGATATTTGTGAAAAATGCGTTTTGTGAGCTAGAGCGCTAAATTTTTTGTTGGACAACGTTAGATGGTAAAAAAATGAGATGACAATTCCACAAAGTCCACTAGCGCCAGCGTTGCATAACTTTTTAAAAATGGCCAAAATATGGGCTCCGTAAAGTTCGTCACGTTGTGAGACGCCCGCGTCTCTGTACACATCACTTTGCCGGCTTCCGTGTTTTAAAGGGGTTTTGTTTGATATATCACTCTGATTGTTTTGGGCATAGATTTGGGTAGTCCGGGTGGTATAAAATGTTCGAACAACAGACGTGCTCAATTTTCAAGGGGCATATCTTTTCAAAAGGCTGATATTTTTTCTCTCGTGCCAAAAATTAGACAGAATCGTTAATTAAGTTCCGGTTTGGCCGCTTAAAAAGGTTTCTCGTACGAATTCTCAGTAGTGAGCGAAAGACGGTTTTAAATGTGTATGGTTATGATATTTTTTTTAGTACATTTATTGTCTCGTGAATAT